>NW_026652279.1:158536002-158580048 GCF_009828535.3 Hylobates moloch
TTTTTTTCTGAGACAGAGTCTCACTCTGTTGCCCAGGCTGGAGTGCAGTGACACAATCTCAGCTCACTGCACCCTCTGCCTCCTGGGTTCAAGCAATTCTCCTGCCTCAGCCTCCTGAGTAGCTGGGATTACAGGCGTGCAACACCATGCCCAGCTAATTTTTGTATTTTTAGTAGATACGGGGTTTCACCATGTTGGCCAGGCTGATCTCAAACTTCTGACCTCGTGATCTGCCTGCTTCAGCCTCCCAAAGTGCTGGGATTACAGGCATGAGCCACCGCGCCTGGCTGGAAAAAGTATATTACAGACCAATTTGCTCTATGGTGGAAAAGTTATATTTGTAACCTACACACATTCAGAAAATTAAAGGCTGTACTCCAAATATTGGAATTAAGGATAATACTTGCCCTTTTCACTTTCTACATGTATGCCATGTTTGAAATTTCAGTAATAAGCACATATTTCTTTGGTTAATAAAGAAAAAATGGTCAATCTTTTTCAGTATGCAATGCCTTCTTTTTGCAAAGTCTTGCCTTAGAGAGAAAGAATGACAAGATAAATTAATGGAGCCCCATCATAGAAAAGCTCATGATATTAGGGACATGGACACATATACCAATAGCAATACTATATTCATTTTGATCTGGATGCAGACAAGTAAATAAATGGTAGCTATTTAATACCTGGAAAGAAAATAATTTATTCACTAGTGCCACTGTCTGCTGCCAGGGGGAAGGTAAAGGAATTTTGAGTGAAAAGAAAAATGAGAAGGTAACTGAGGCATGACATCAGTGAGACGGTGGAATATGAAGCAGCTCTCATCTCTCCAGAGAAATACCGATTTTGGCGACCACTCATGGATGAGAGTACTTTGTGGGAGCCCTGAAGTCTAGGTGAGTATCCAGCACACCAATGACACAAAAAAATCTGGGAGTGGATATATGGCACAGAGTAAGGACAGCAGCCACTTCACTTGTGTCATCCCTTTCCAAAGTGGCACAGCTCAGTATGAAAGGCCCCCCTGGCCCATGATTTCTTCCATGGGGAAAAGTGAGAGCCCCACTTTCCCAGCATTGCAGGATGCGACCCAAGAGGTCCTCTTATGTTGCACCTCACCTAGAACTGAAGGAGTCAGCACAGTGGAAACACCTGGGGACATCTAGGAGCAAGGCGTAGGGGAAGGAGCACACAGCAACTGGCCTGCAGTTCTCAACAGCCAACTGCAGATTCTACTAACTGGCTCACAAACTCCACCAAGAGGCCCACCCATGAAGCCCAGAGGATGACTCACTTGAGAACCTTCTCAACCAGCCAACACATACCATAGCACCCTGTGTGGTCCCAATGGGCAATACCTCGCATGTCTCTGAGCACGGCTCACATAAGATCCCTGTATTAGGTTGTTCTTGCATTGTTATAAAGAAATACCTGAGACTGGGTAATTTATTTAATATAAAGAAAATAAGTTTAATTGGCTCATGGTTCTGCAGGCTGCAGAGGAAACATAGTGCCAGCATCTGCTTGGCTTCTAGAGAGGCCTCAGGGAGCTTTGATTCACATCAGAAGGTGAAGCAGGAGCAAGGGAGAGTTGGGGGTGGGGTGCCACACTTTCCAACAACCAGATCTTGCAAAAACTCAGTATTGTGAGGACGGTGCCAAGCCAGGAGGGATCCATCCCCATGATCCAAACACCTCCGAACAGGCCCCACCTCCAACACTGGGGATTACATTTCAACAAGAGATTTGGGTGGGGACAAATATCCAAATTATATCACTCGCACAAACAGCACATGGATCTCAACAAAACGTGCATATCTGAGCTACTGGCTCAACTTTGATGGATTGGGAGAAACCTGAACACTTAAAACACTTTAAGGCACTGCCCTAGGCTAAATAAATTGGAGGTTCTCAGCACCAGACTTGACTTCAAAATCGGGGAAGGCACAACAATCCTAAGACTTGCTCCATTGGAGGGAACAGGAGGCATGGAGAGAGGGAATCCATAGAAAAGGTCGAAGAGACCCCAAGAATTGCCAGGTGGTCTCACTGATGAAGATCTCTGTCTCCTGAAGCCAATCAGTAAAGACTAGAGGAAATGACTCCTTCTTCAAATTCAACTGTCACAAGAAACAAAGAAGGTCATTATATAAAGGCAATGGGGTCAGTTCATCAAGGGAATACATCAATTGTAAATATACATGTACCTAACCTCAAACCACTTAAATATTACAAAGCAGATATAACTGAAGAAATAAATACACAGCAATACAATCATAGTAGGAGACCTCAATAGCCCACTTTCCAGACAAAAAATTAATAAGAAAACTATAGACTTGAGTAACACTATATGCCAAATGGACTGACCAGACATATACGAAACATTACATCCAAAAGCAGTAGAATATATATTCTTCTCAAGCACACATGGAACATTCATTCCCTGGGATAAATTTTATATTAAAAAAAGTCTTAACAATATTAAGAAGATGAAAATTATAACAAGTATCTTTTATTTGACCACAATGGTATGAAACTAGAAAAACAGGAGGAAAATTGGATAATTCACAAATATATAGAAATTAAGTAACACACTCCTGAACAACCAAATAATGGGTCAAAGAAAAAATAAAAAGGGAAATCAAGAAATATCTTGAGATAAATGAAAATAAAAATAAAACACACCAAAACTTATGGGATGCAAGAAAAGTGGTTCTAACAAGGAAATTTAGAGCAATAAAGGCCTAGATAAGATAAAAGACAGATCTCAAATGAACAATCTGACATTATACCTCAAGAAAAAAGAACAAAGCCCAACATTAGAAGGAAAAATATAATAAATACTAGAGCAGAAATAAATGAAATAGAGATTTTAAAAAATAAACAAAACTAAGTTGTCTTTTTAAAAGATAAACAAAATCAATAAACCTTTAGCTAGACTAGGGAAAAAATAGATGGCTCAAATAAATAAAATTATAAATGAAAGAGGAGACATTACAGTTGTTACCACAGAAACACAAAGGATAATAAGAGATTACTATTAAGAATTATACATAAACAAATTTGATAACCTAGGCAAAATGGATACATTCTTAAAAACGTATAACCTACCAAGACTGAACCATGAAGAAGCAGAAAATCTAAACAGATCAATAACAAGTAGAGATTAAATCAGTAATTTTTTAAAGAGTCTCCCAAAAGGAAAAGCCCGAGACCAGATGACTTCACTGGTGAATTCTACCGAAGACCTAAAGAAGAATTAACACCTATCCTCTAAAACGCTTCCAAAGAAATTGAAGAGAAGGGAAAACTTCCAAGCTCATTCTACCCATTTTCCTGATACCAAAGCCAGACGAGGATACTACAAGAAAAGAAAATTACAAGTCAATATCTCTTATGAACACAGAAGCAAAAATCTAGAACAAAATTCTAGAAAACCAAGTTCAACAGTACGTTAAAAGGATTATACACCATAATATCAGCAAGTGAGATTTATCCCTGGGATGCAAGGATGGCTCAAGTCTACAAATAAATAAATGTTATCCACCACAATAACGGAATGAAGGATAAGAAGCATATAATTATCTCAATCTATGCAGAGAAAGTATTTGACAAAATTCAAAAGTCTTTCAGGATAAAAACTCTCAACAAATTATGTGTAGAAGGTACGTACTGCCCAGTATCTAGTCATAGTTTGCAGAACGGAGAGAAGTTGAAGGATGTATTGTATTCCTAGGCCCTCTGTAACAGATTAACATAAACTTGGTGGCTTAAACCAATAGAAACGTATTCTCTCACAATTCTGGAGGCTGGAAGTGTGAAACCAAGGTACTGACAGGGACTGTTATTCTGAAGACTCTTAGAGGAGAATTCTTGCTTGCCTTTTCCAGCTTCTGTTGACCGCAAGCATTGCTTGGCATCACTCCAATCTCTGCATGTCTTCACACAGCCTTCTCCTCCAAGTCTTCTCTTCTGTCTCTTACAAGGACACTTGTCATTGGATCCAAGGCCCACCAGGTAATGCATGGTGATCTCATCTCCAGATTCTTAACTTATACATCTACAAAGACCCTTTTTCCAAATAAAGTCCCACTCCCTGGTTCCAGCAGTTAGAAAACAAACATGTCCTTTGGGGGAATCACCATTCAATCCACCACAGGGGTTTTATGGGGTTTGTTCTCCCTCTGTCCTAGAACACTACCTCTGCTGAAGTAATTCAGTTTCTGGATCATCTTGTCATCCTGTGCAGACTGTAACATACCAGACACGGTATACTGCTTCTATCTACAGAATTTTTAAATTATTTATTGAGGTAAAATATTCACAACATAAAGTTTACCATTTTATCTATTTTTAAGTGTTACAGTTCAGTGGCATTAAATCAATTCACTTTGTTGTACAAACATCACTGTCATTCTTCTCCAGAACTTTTCATCATCCCAAACTTCAACTTCGTACCCATTAAATGATACCTCCTCATTCCTGTGCAATACCCTCATAAACTCTAATCTATTTTTTGTCTCTATGAATTTGACTTCTTTAGATACCTCATCTAAGTAGAATAATAAAATTTCTGTCATTTTGCATCTGGCTTATTTCATAGCATAATGTCCTCAAAGTTCATCATGTTGTAGCATACATCAGAATTTCATTCCTTTTTAAGGCTGAGTAATATTCCATTGTGTGTATATATCACATTTTGGGTTATTTCTACCTCTTGGCAACTATGAATAATGCTGCCATTATCTCCAGATTTTGACAAGAAAAAGATTCACCTACAGAAAGCTATTGTATAGGCAGCAGATTATACTGGGGAGATGAAGTCATTCATACTGCAAAGAATGTAAATAATCTAATTTTGACTAGCAAACTACCCTGTCCTTACAAAGTTCTTTGGCCTTTTCTACCAACTCTGTTTCTACTTCTCTGTCAGTTTTTCAGCCACTTCTCTTATCTTCCTTCTCCTCACCTCCTATTCCATTTCTCTCCTTTCCTTCCAGCCTCAAATCTCTGTTCATTATGCATCCAGGGTGATTTAGCTTCCTTTTTACACCTTATCTTCTGTCAATCTTTTTTCTCAGGTTTCAGTTTGCAGCAGCAAATAGCAATGCATTATCTTAAGCAAAGTCCACCACCTCCTGAGAGGGATTTCTGGGGCCCAGTGTTAAGATAATGTATTTCCTCCCTACTATGTTATATTTGAAGTAGCACTGGGACACAAATGTAGAAAAGCAACTAGTCGAAAATGGGAAACAGGAGGATATGAAAGAGAACAGGGTTTGAGATAAAGAATTCAGCTTTGTCTCCCCAAAGGCTGATATTAGATGAATGAGAATAAAAATCGTCTTCAGGGAAGAGAGGAAAGAGAAGACCAGAGGACAATGACCTTTCAGAAGACAGGAGGAGGAAATGGCACCAACAATGCAGAGAACTGTCAAGAAATCCATGAAAGGTTATAAACCTACTGGGTGACAGAAAAGGTGGCCACATCAATTACACTAGATGGCAGATGTGAAAATTTCTCATGCACAAGATTTTGAGATAACTTGACTAGCATAGGCTACTATATAAATTGTATATGTGCTTGCTTAGAATAGAAAATAACAGGCATTCCTCATCTGAATTAAATTTAAAAAATACTTTGAATAGCAGTTTTCAGGTGGTAGGAGCTTGTCATATATAATTTTAATTGGGAAAATTAATATGTTCCCAACCCATCCAAATACCTGTCCAATTTCCTCAAATATGAATAAAATCACTGTAAACACCTGCATAGCCACCCAAATCCAGCAAGGATTTCTGATTTATATAAATTAAGTTGTTTGAAATATCAATTACCGAATTCTTTAACACATAATGAATTGTTTGGAGAGTATGTTTGCATGCAGTACACAAAGAAACCTTCCTTATAGTATCAAATAGAAATTACATTTTCCTTTTATATGTGCAAGGAATTATGCACCGTAATTTAAATAAACAACAACATAATATGCAAGAATACTAAAGACCCTATTTAAATTAGACACTAGTTAGAAGTGCTCCCAGGCTCTTGGCAGAAGTGAACTGAGACTCAGAAAAGGCCAAACCCTCTAGGAAAAGGATGGGGAAGGTCACAGAAGCTATGCAAACACTTTAAAACAACCTGAGCCAAGGGCTTAAGGCCGCAGCCCACTCACACTACATAGTCTTGTCTGATCTGTACAACAATAAATGGTTTTTGTTGGTACAGGCATGTATATTAATTATGGTGACAGTTTGATTCAGTGAGTTTAGGGTTAAAGTGTCTGCAAATCTTTAGGGCAAGTATTTGAATAATGAGAGTTTACAAACTGAAAGACATTGTATACTTTAAAAGGAAAACAGGCTATAAGTAAGTCTGATTTATAAGATGATTATCTTAACTTGTCTTATATTAATTCTGAATTGAATCTAAATTTTGAATTCTGTATCTAAGGGATTACTGTAATAGAGTTGACACCCAAGTGAGAAGGTATACTGGAAAGACAACTAACTCTATCCCTATAACCTTAAGATTACATAAAATGTAAAATACCCTCAAATTAACTGAGTATGCTGAAGTATGAACCTGCAGTATGCAGTATGTACATTAGGTTTCTAGGTTAACAAAATAAAGCCACATTAAAAGTAGGTTCTGTTATGCTGTCATGCTGATTTGCCAGTTCATAGCCTTCCACTACAAAAAGGAAGGGAAGGCAGAAGGAAGAGAGGAAGCAAGAGAGAGAGAAAGGAAGGAAGGGGCTTGTATTAGTTCATTTTCACCCTACTCTAAAGAAACACCCAAAACTGGGTAATTTATAAAGGAAAGAAGCTTAATTGACTCACAGTTCCACATGGCTGAGGGAGGCCTCAGGAAACTTATAATTATTTGGTGGAAGGCAAAGAGGAAGCAAGGGCCTTTTTCACATGCTGGCAAGAGAGAAGAATGAGCAAAGGAGGAACTTGCCACTTATAAAACCATCAGATCTCATGAGAACTCATTCACTATCACGAGAACAGCACGGGGGAAACACCCCCATGATCCAATCACCTCCCACAAGGTCCCTCCCTTGACACGTGGAGATTATGGGGACTACAATTTGAGATGAGACTTGGGTAGGGACACAGAGCAAAATCATATCAGGGCTGTATTAAAACAAGAATTTCCCCTACCAATTACCTGTTCAATAGACACGTTGCCACCAAGAGGAAAGGGTCCAAGGACTGGAGAGGTGTTCTGGGGTCTAGGATGGGAGAGGAAAGTTATTCTGAGAGATTTCTCTTTAAAGTTAAGATTTTAAATATTACCAGAGGGAAAGGAAATGTCTGATTTGCTTTCCAAAATGTAGCTCTCTCAGCCCAGGGTGTAATGAAATACAAAATAATCTCTCTAAAATCTATCTAAATCTCTACACATCCTCACAAGAATGTGAATACTTTGCTCTATTTTTTTTTTTATTTAATGAAACACAGTCGTCCAGGTTTGTTTTTAGCCGCAGATACTAAGCGAAATCAATTACCATTCTCAAGGAATAGTCCCACTGAAAAATTATTTTTGAAGCCTGTCACATCTTTTACACTATCTGGCCCATAAAGTTATAAATCCTCTCCCGATGGAAATCCATTCCATCATGGGGAAGAAGCTAAAGTTCTATGCAATCCAGTCTTCTCTAGGGATCTGAAGACAATTTCACTCTCCTGTTTTTAAACATCTTGAAAAATCCTTACATTTGCTTGAAAGGGCAGATTGATGTTCCCTCCACACACACAAAAAAGGAAACAAACACTGTACTTCTGGAATTTAGAGAAGCTACCAGGGCAGTTTCTCTGGTAAATATTTCAATCAAGTCATTATTTGTAAACCTTCTCTGAAGTATCTGCCTTAAAATCATGTAATCTAAAAACCAGGGTGAAGAAATCAACTTCAGTAAGCCCTGATTCCACAGGACTGTCCCCAGACCAGAGTGAAAAGGTAGCTGCCTAACCATTTTTTAAAATAACCACTGCAAATGTCCTCGATAATGTATTTCAATGTTTCAACCTATTAGCATCAGAAAGTTCACCCTGATGGCTAACCTAATTTTCTTCCACTGCAAAATAATCTGTCTTGGGCAGGGAGGGAGGAAATGAGCAAAGAATTCTGAGTAAGAGAATCTGGTTTCAAGGCCTGGTTGGCTACACTGGCTGTGTGTCTTCATGCTATGGATCTCTGTTTTCTAATTGTTAAAGTACTGGACTAAATCTGGTTTTTACAGATATGGCTCGCCTCTGAGAGAGAGAAACTGATAGGTCACTACAAGCCACAACAAAACAGCCATTCATGTACCTACATACATATTATTTAATCTAATACAGAATATATTTCATTAATATTTTAGATAGCTTTCTGTTACTCAGATTGACTAACCCTAATCTTAACATTTCCAAAACTCGATTAGATTTGTTTACACTTGTAGAAAATAATAATTCAACATATTAACTAATGTAGTTTCCCCCTCTATATTCCCTATCATCCCAGGATGTTCCCCTATTCCCACATTCTCAAAATCTAGGAAACAGGTAGGCACTTGGGGGCTTCTATTTCAGAGTAGACCCAAATAAGCAAATTCTTGACTTTTACATCTAAAAACCCAAAAATCTAGCATGAGCAGTAGATTTCATGGGAAAAATATGCTGCCTCTAAGCCTGTTTTCCAATCCTACCAAGAGACTACTATAGTTTGTATGGGGTGTCTAGTCACCCTAGACAAGCCCAGAGGGTACCTAATGGATAAAGAAATGGCTCTAAAGGCTATCTGGACCCTGCAGACCTCAGCATCAGAACAAGGATAACTTGGTATCAGCAATCTGTAGGGAGCAACCAATAGGGTCTAGAAAGAGGACCAGAGTGAACCCTCAGGTCTCAACATCTATAAGGTCCCTGGAAATTAGCTGGAACCAATGAGAAAGTAGACACCATGAATGGACCGAGGAAACTCCGAATTGACAGCTATTACCTTAAATTCTCAAAAGACTTGAGATGGAAAAAATAATTAAGTTACATTCATTGAAGATGGTAAGATAGTGAGTGATCTTAATGCTATACCCCTTGTACTCTTCTGTAACTCACTTTTGGTGACTGTAAGATCGCAGTCTTAATGCTCTACCCCTTGTACTCTTCTGTAAGTCAATTCTCTGAATTTTGTGTACATTGTAAGTTTCAAACTCAATATGACGACAGAGGGACCAGCTCTAAGGAGAGTTCAGGAATAATCCCATTGTTTGCAAATGTCATATGTTGGTTGCAAAGCAACACTGGAAACTTGATTTCAATCATCTGGGATGATTTAGTAATGACACACAAAATTAGTGCCACAGTTGCTGATCTCATTCAACCAAGTAGGCTATGAAGTAAAATTTTGCTGTGACTGAAACAGATTAAAATTAATATTTTGTACATGCTGTGCTTTCTGAGCACAGGCATGTGAATAACATTTAAAGTTAATAGGTATTAGCAGCAACAACAATTTTATTTTCAAACAGCTACACCTATCTTAGAGAGAAAATATAATACACTGAAATTTCCCTTGAGGAAAACTGACAACAGTTCATTATCTATGAACAGAATACATATTTGGCAGACTTCTGTTATAGGCCACCCATAGATTTCAATCCCTGGCAGAATATATCTCAATAATTAGCACCAGAGGTGTCAAATTTCAGTTCTATTTCTTCTGTTATAAATTTAAAACTAGCTTGGATAATCCTCTTCACGTCTGTGAATTATCTAGAACTAGGTGAAGAAAACAGCTATTTTTTTTCCATTGATTAATAGCAAAATAGATGGAATGCATGACAACTCAGTTTGCTTTGTATTGTGATAGGATTAAGCATTTCTGATTCATCATGATGACATCTTCTATTCTCTTAATTTTCAGAAAATCAATTGTATTAGAAGAAAATTAGCACACCTCCTTGATTAATTTAATATAGTGGTCATAAGTACAGAAAAAAAATAAGCTCTCTTTTCATGCAAAAGAACTCTGGTCTGCAAATGCAAACAAGACTTTCAATTATAATACTGGTTTTGATGTGATATGTTTACTTTAGCATAAAGTTATTAGAATAAAGTGATCACTTTGTCAACCTTCTTCCCTATTCAGTACACCTATGAGATTTTCTAATCTCAGTTGCAGTTCAAGAATTTGCACTATTGAATTCATATTGTATTCAAAATGGTAGAAGTCAAAAAAAGAAAAAATCTTACAACCTGAATAATTACTATTTTTTTCATTAATCCTATATGTAACAGTGATGTTATTTTCCCAACGGAATGGTTAAACTACTGTGCTAAATTTGAGACTAGCTTTTAAAAACAGCTTTATTGTCTTCCTACATTCATTTTAATTTGAACAAATTAAGATTCTCGGGGGGCCCTTTTTTAGTTTATCTTGAAGGCCACTGCTCCCAGCATAAAGGCTTATCAGAGGAGATAAAGATATTTCCAGAATCTAGACAGCCCCCCTTTCCACACACCACCCCCTCAGAAAAGAAAAAGTTTCTAAGGGACTAGTTAGTACAGCTAAGTCAATTTATTTTCAAACTAGGTGAAAATACGTAAGTCAGATAAGTCAAATATAGGTGTGATAATATTAACCAATTGATAAGCATCCCAGGGAAAATTAAAACTCATAATTTTTTAAAGAGCATCTAATGCCTTCCAAACTATTAATTTGCATGTAAAGATGTTCATACTTAAAATAAAAGCTGTTGTGACTGAAAGTAGCTGAAAAGCCACCTCAGTCCCACCCCCAGGATGCTCACAAATTTAAATGATTGTCTAATTACACACGCAGCAGCTATTAGCAGCCTTGTCAATTATTTACAACTCTGACAACTTTGTTGTTCCAAAAAGAGCAATCCAATTTCCAAAGGACTAGTCAGCAGACTAGCATTATGAAGGTGCTTTGACAAAAAGTTTCATTAGTCAAAATAATTCAACAAATGTGATGTATCAAGCTATCTTACTAGGTTGGGCATTATGCTGAATACCTTAAGAGTATCAAAGGAGTTTAAAAATATGATTCCTGCCCTTAAGAAGCTTAGGGTCTGCTAAGAAAACAAAGAATGCTCAAGAAACAACTAGCAAATGAAAATAAAATTTTAGCACTAATATTTGCCGTACAGATTTGCATTGTCCAATATGGAAGCCACTAGCTATACATGACTAGTAGCACTTGAAAGGTGTTTAGTCCAAATTGAGATGTACTACATGTGTAAATTCACACTGGATTTTGAAGACTTAGTGCAAAATAAAAAGAACATTAAGTATCTCAATTCGTTTTGTATTGATCACATGTTAAAGTGGCAATATTTTGGATGTACTGAGTTAAAAACATATTAAAGTTAATTTCAACTGTTTCTTTTTTTGTAAATAAGATAAGAAAAATTAAAATTACATACATGGTATGTGTATACCACATTTTCTTTATCTATTTATCTGTGGATGGTCATTCAGGTTCTTTCCATCTCTTGGCTACTGTGAAAAATACTGCAATGAACATGGGAGTGCCGATATCTTTGGAGATACTGATTTCAATTTTTTTAGAATTGGAAAGAAGCAATCCAGAGGTGAGACTGTTGGATTCTATCGTAATTCTATTTTTAAATTTTTTAGGAATCACTATACTGTTTTCCATAGTAGCTGTATCATTTTATCTTCCCACCAACAGGGAACAAGAGTTCCAATTTCTCCAGAACCTCACCAACACTCGTTATCTTCATGATTCAACCTTAAAAAAGAAATCGTTTCATATGCCACACTATGGATGAACCTGGAAGATATTATGCTAAGTGAAATAGGCCAGTCACAGAAGGACAAATACTGTATGATTCCACTTATGTAAGGACCTAAAATAGACTTGGGTTGGGCACAGTGGCTCACGTCTGTAATCCCAGCACTTTAGGAGGTCAAGGTGTGCAGATCACTTGGGCCCAGGGGTTCAAGACCAGCCTGGGCAACATGGCAAAAACCCCATCTCTATAAAAAAGACAAAAAATTATCCAGGAGTGCACCTGTAGTCCCAGCTACCTAGGAGGCTGAGGCAGGAGGATCACCTGGACCCAGGAGATCAAGGCTGAAGTGAGCCGAGGTGGTGGCACCATTGTACTCTACCCTGGGGGACAGAGTGAGACCTTACCTCAAAAAAAGAAAAAAAAAAAAAGACTCAAATACAGAAGGCAGAATGGTGGTAGCCAGGGGCTGTTGAAAGGAGGAAATGGGAGTTGCTGTTCAATAGGCATAAAGTTTTAGTTATGCGCCCGGCCCCCCACTTCTTTAACATTAGAAAATGTTACAACAGGCCAGGCGCGGTGGCTCACGCCTGTAATCCCAGCACTTTAGGAGGCCGAGGCAGGCAGATCACGAGGTCAGGAGATTGAGACCATCCTGGCTAACATGGTGAAACCCCGTCTCTACGAAAAAATACAAAAAATTAGCCGGGCGTGCTGGCTGGCACCTGTGGTCCCAGCTACTCGGGAGGCTGAGGCAGCAGAATGGCCTGAACCCGGGAGGCGGAGCTTGCAGTGAGCCGAGATCGCGCCACTGCACTCCAGCCTGGGCGACAGAGCCAGACTCCATCTCAAAAAAAAAAAAAGGAAAAAAAAGAAAAAAGAAAATGTTACATCATTCCTTTTCATCTTTGAACTCATAATTCTGTTCTACTTCTACAACAAAATTTTAACCCAATGTAATATATTTTATGCTTGAAAATCTTTTATTGATTACCTTATCACCCATCTCTGCAAAAAAAAAAAAAAAAAAAGTTGGTAAATTTAATTTTTATTGAATCCCCTGGGACCATAAGGTTCTAAGTGATAATATTTTTCTTCTGCATTGAGTTCTCATTAAATTACCATTAAATACAATTGATAAACCCAATGTAGCATATTTTGTATTTTGACAAATATATATTAATTATATAAAACAAAATTTAGATAGAACTATTAATTTAAATGCTTTTTATTTTTTTCAATTATTTCATGGGTCCGTGGATAATATAACTTATTGAAAGAATGAGGCAATGTTCTACATGAATTTATTCCTGTTTTTCATTTTTATGTAAGTGCGTAGAACATTTTTTACACAAACAGGTGATAGAAATGGAAGGAGCTGTATTATTGCGATGTCACTCAATTCTTTAAACTCTTGAGTTATATGACAAAAATCAAATAGTGACCTACCATCAAAAATTATTTTAATGATCTATCAGCTGACAGTTCTATTAGGCATTTCTTTCATTTTATGGAAAAGAAAAAAAAAACAGAAAGGACCTGAGTTGCAAAAAGATTTATTACTCTCTCATTTAGATCATTCAGTTTCCCAATATAAATGCTATTGCTTCTGTGTGGGGCCCAGGGAGGCAATGTGGCCAGTAGGAATAAGCTGCAGGTCCACGCTTCATATGCCAGGGCATATCTCAGGCCAATTGTGTCTCCCGAGATTCACAACCAACTATCTACTTACCTATTGGTCATTCTAACTCGTAAACACTTTCTGAATCTGTCCACTTGCCTCTATTCCTGCCCCTGGCCTTGCCCAAGAAAAAGCCTCCATACTACCTTGCCTGGAATGCATAACCACACTGTAGCTAGAAAGGTTAAAAGGATAAAATAAAACTGGATCATGTCCTGACTCTCCTTAAAATCTCCAATAGCATCCCAGGTTTAGGATAAAGTACAAGTTCCTTTATCATGGTTCATGGGCACTGCCAATGTCTTCTTAGTTCATCCCCTGGACCCATCTCTGCCACTTTTCTCTACACTCCAATCTCTCACCAGTCTGGATGTTTTTCCATTTTTCAAAGGCTCCAGAACCTACATACAGGCTCTTTCCTTCATCCTCTTTACCCAATTCCTACTTCAATAAAAGGCTTAGTTTAACTTTATTTCCTCCAGGAAGACTTCCCTCAACCCTAACTTAGCAGATGAATGCTCCTGTGGAACTTTTTAAAAAATATATACAATACATTATTATGTATTACAGCCACCATTCTTAGCAATAGAGTACTAAAGATTATTTCTCTTGTCTAACTGAAACTTGGTACCCTTTGATCAACATCTCACTTTTCCCATCCACTCCCCTCCCCTAACCTGTGATGCTCTTAATTTCTCAATCACAGCACACATAATATGTCACTGGAGCAACCTGTCTAATGTCTCATTTCACTTTGTGACTATCAAATTTATACTGCCAGGATCTTATCTATCTTGCTTTTGTATGCCTAGTACTGAACCTGAAATGCTGTAAGTGCTACATGAATGGTTGGCAAGTTAAAAAGTTTTCTTATTAATTCATAACCAAAATTTTATTATCAGTATATTCACCATTCCCTGACCCCAAATTTGCTTGAAATACACAATTCTCCATTATCACTTGAAGGCAAATTTAGCGTTTCTTTTCCAACGACTTATAAAAGCATCAAAGATTCCAAAGTGACTAAACATAGAGATCTAACCACCAAGAGTTTGCTTTTCTATTGCACTAAAGATGCTATTAAGGAAAAAGCCAGCTCTCTTGAGTGGACACTGACTGTAGCTTTTACCAGTATTCCTTTTAGATAGAATCACAGCAGTCACCTACATGGATTCAGGTAGGAATTTCACTGATTTAAAGGATTTCCTTCCCCCACATGCTCCAGAGAGGCTTAAAATAGAAGTTATTAATTTCTGACAAATTTCCATTTACTGTATTTGTGTCTGCCTTGCCTTTTATATATAAACTCTTTGTGTGATAACATTCATTATTTTTATCTGCATGCTCACAGTAATTGACTATTAAGTATTTCAAATTTCTTTTGTACAGTAAAAATTAGCAAAAACAAATGTGTAATTGGCTTTAATAAAACAAATGAATGCCTTGCAAAAAGCATTGTATTTGCTTAGAATACAGTTGAATTGTATTCACCGGCACTGTTTGCCTTATTAAACCACCCCATTATAATTGCTTTCATGGATAGCATCTTTCATATAAAGTAGTGCAATGTGATAAGGCAACTGCTGCTAAATGATTGATTTCATTTATAGAGCCAGATGAAGGGATGCCTTTCATATTAACACTCTAAGGCATAAGACAATCATCCAGGGAATTCTTAGATAATCAATAAGCATCTGTCATGTAAATAATTAACCTTCACATGAACCATTTCCATGGTACGCATTCACTGGGTGTATATAGATATTAATGACCTGAAAGGTGCACAAACTTTCTCAACTTTAATTACTTTGTGGTTTCTGTTCTGTATTCCATTCTGAGTCATTGCATGAATGCTATTTTTGAGTCAGGTTGCCTGAAGAGATTTTGTAAGGATAAGGTCTCCCATATAAAGAACAGAATACAGAACTCTGAGTATTCCTTCCTCAGTCCATATCACTGCCCTACTTCCCCATCTCTGAAAAGATACAATAATTTTGTCATTTTTCAAGGTCTAAATCTTGCTGTTTATTTTCTGTTTCCCCGTGTTGCACTGCCAACCCTTACCACTTATGCTGTCACCCAGGCACATGATAATCATCTTACATTCTGGATCATTTTTACCCTTTCTCTTCACGTAGGCACTAAGTAGAATAAACACTTGGCAAATATTTGTCTATTCATTTGTTTCACAAATATATTGAAAGCACACTATCAACTATGCACAAGCACTGTGCTGGGTACTGGGGTAAAACAGTGATTGGAGGGGACAACAACCTGATTTCCTGGGGCTTCCAGCCTTGCAGAGGAAACATACAATAAACACACAAATATGCATAATCCTAAGCCATAAGTGTTGTAAAGAAAACTAAAACTAAATTGGTACTGTGCTAGAGAATAATGATAAAGAAAGAATTCATTTTAATTACGAGGTTGAGGAATGCCTCTCTGAATTAACTGCATTTAATCTAAAACCTAAGAATGAGGTCGCAGTTGCAAAAGACAGACAGGCACAGAATCAGGCTGGAATGACAACAAAAGAGCCTTGTCGGCCATCATAAAGAGCCTATAGTTAATCTAACAGGCAAAATTGGATTTGCCTTCAAAAAAGAAAGCACTTCGGCTGACAAATGGACGAAAAGTGGCAAGACTGGGTGCAGGGAGAGTAATTTCAAGTAAGGGATGATGTGGCTTGGCTTAGGATGTTGATGGTAGACGTGGGCCTGTACTATGACAGACAGTTTTGAGATATATAGAAGGGGAAAGCCATAGATTTTGGTGACAAATTGCATGTGAGAGGTAAAAGGGATAAGCAAGGATGACCCCCCAGAGTTCTTTCCTAAACTAGATAGATGGTAGTAGTCTTCACTGAGATAAGGAAGACTGAGAGAGGAACAGGTTTGGAGGATGGAATTCAAGGTGCCACTTTGGACATGTTAAGTTTAAGAAGCTCATAAGATAATTAACTGAAGATGTCAAGATGGCAATTTGAGATTCACAGGTAGAGAATAAGATCTATCAGAGAGAAGGTATAGGGGTAGGAGGAGTTAAAAACCAAGGCCCAGGTTTAGCTGGCAGAAACACCAGCATTTTGAGGCAGAACAATGAAAAGTCATCAAGTGAGATATGAAGAAAAACAAGAGGGTCTGGAGTTTAAAAAGCAAGATGCAGAATGTTTCAAGAAGGAAGTGGTCAACTAAACCCAGCACCGAGTAAACCCTAAGACAAATGACAAAGACGTCTCCACTGAATTAACCCATACAAAGCCTTGATGAGAACAGTTTCAACTACTCAGTTGGGGTTAAAAACAAAATTAGAGGTAAAGCATTAGAGACAGCACACGTAGACAATTTTTTAAAGACAGTAATTACTAAGAAAATAGGAATGGAGCAGATGTAAGGTAGGAATATGGGGTCAACTATTTGAGGTTTATTTTTAAACACTGATCTGGTAATAACAAAGAGATGAATGACGCAAAGAGAAGAAACGAGTTAGAGAAGGAAGTCTCACAGAAGGCAGAAAATTAGGAATAGAATCCAGTGGAAAATAAAAGAACTGGCTTTGATAGGAGGAAGAGGAAGGACAATAGAAGGGGGAGGAGAAGGAAGAGAAGGAGGAGGAAGATGAGGGATATTTTCCCTATTGTAATAAAAGGGGAGAATGATGTAGATGCAGTTATAGATTTGGTTAGGAAAAAGCAAATAAACTTCATTCTGTTGGCTTCTATCTTCTCAATGGCCTAAGAGGCAAGGTCACCAGCTGATATGATTTGGCTGTGTTCCCACCCAACTCTCATCTCGAATTGTAGCTCCCATAATCCCCATGGGTCATAGGAGGGACCCGGTGAGAGGTAAATTGAATCATGGGTGTGGTTCCTCAGGCTATTCTCCTGAGCAACTTTTCATGAGATCTGATGGTTTTATAAGGGACTTCCCCCTTGGCTCAGTTCTCAATCTCTCTACTGCCGCCCTGTGAAGAGGTGCCTTCTCCCATAATTGTAAGTTTCCTGAGGCCTCCCCAGCCACATGGAACTGTGAGTCAATTAAACCTCTTTTCTTTATAACTTACCCAGTCTTGGGTATTTCTTCATAGCAGCATGAGAGTGGACTAATACACCAGCTGACAGAGAAGTGGGAAGAAGAGGTCTAAAAAGATTTGAGGAGAGCAGATGAAAGGACAGAGCCATTTCAGGAAGTGGGAAAATAAGCCTATTGGAGAAGTATGGTAGGATAGCAGTTTGGTGCTGACTGGCTATTTGAGGTTTTTGATCATGCATTTAAAATTAAATCTTGGCACCTCTTGTGTATTTCTTCTCTAGGAATATTCAGCTGCTTGAGAGCTGGCAAGGAGACAGTGAATGACAGACTCATAGCATCAGAGTTTTTCTAGAAATAAATAACAGAAGAAGAAAGGTAAAGAAGTTGAGGGCTTTAGCAGGGAGTTATGGGGGTAACTATGGAGTCTAAGCTGGGTATGGAGGAAAGTGAAGAGAGAGTGGCAGAGGTGAGGAATGGACAGTGAGAATATATTGCAGGGGACAGTAGAAAAGGTGATTATTGGAAAAGATAAGGGAACCAAGAGGCCAGGGATTGGATGAGTGAATGGGTGTCAAAGCTGCCTATGATGGTTAATATTAAGTATCAATTTGATTGGATTGAAGGATGCAAGATATTGTTTCTGGGTGCATCTGTGCAGGTGTTGCTAGAGAAGGTTAACATCTGAGTCAGTGGACTGTGAGAGGCAAATCCACCCTTATCTGGGTGGGCACCTTCCAATCAGCTGGCAGCATGGCTAGAAAAAGCAGCAGAAGAGGGTGAAATGAGCTGACTTGCTGAGTCTTCGGGCCATCATCTTTCTCCAGTACTGATGCTTCCTGCCCTCAAACATCAGACTCCAAGTTGTTCAGCTTTTGGACTCTTGGACTTACACCAGTGGTTTGCCAGGGGCTCTCTGGCCTTTGGCCACAGGCTGAAGGCTGCACTGTTGGCTTCCCTACTTCTGAGGTTTTGGGACTTGGATTGGCTTCCTTCCTCCTCAGCTTGCAGATGGCCTATCGTGGGACTTTACCTTGTGATCATGTGAGCCCATTCTCCTAATGAACTCCCCTCCATATATACATGTATCCTATTAGTTCTGTCCCTCTAGAGAACACTGACTAATACAGCCATAAAAATAATAATCTGGTTTGGGGACAGAAACAAGACTGGCGTCAGGAGATAATCTTCAATGAACGAAAAGGGATGACCAGGAGATCAGTAGATGACAACTAGGATTTGGAGGTAAAGGTGTTATATCTGTTCAGGGGTTTTTGAATGGTGGTTGGGGGAGGAGATTGCTAAATCTTTAAAAAAATAATAGATGACAAGGGAAAAAAACAACCCATGCTACGCCCTTTTTATTTATTTTACATTTCACTGAAAACTTTTTGTTGGTGTTTTAGATTTATTTACTAGGAATGGTGATCCCATCTTACTTCCCTAGGACCTGTTTGTGGCTTCCTCTTTGCTGGTTCTATGTGTGGCACCAAGCAGCCTGCATTCCACTTTGATAAAAAAACAGTTTCTGCTCGATAGTGTTGTGGGGAAGCCCACCTTCAAACATCAGTTGATTGCCTGCTCTGACTAGTTCAAATCCTTGTGGTCTGGCAGCTCAACCGGAGTACTTCTTAAAAGCTAGATTTCTAGATAGTCCCCTAATATAAAATTTTTTTTACTAGCAATCATAAATAATAATATCCAGTACCCATCTATACATTTAGTCATAAATATTATTTCCCCATATTGTACGAACTATGGGAAACTACTTCTTTTCCTTAACTGTATATCATATTTTTCCAACAACATTAAAGATTATTCTATAACATGGTCTTAATAAATGCATGGTATCACATTGGATAAATCAGCTGAGAGTTATTTATGCAATTTACTATTTTTATATGTCTCAGTTGTTTCCAAATTTGGGATATTATAAATAATACTGTATGAGCAACCCTAGGCATAAATCTTTGAAGATATCTTTAGATATTATTATCTACAACAAATCATTTGACATAGTATTATTTAGGCATAGAAAATGAGAATTTCTAAGGTTTTTGAAACATCCAACTGTCTTCAGAGGAAATTTGTATAAGCAGCATCTAAGAGTGCCCTCGTACCTTGCCAAGCTTCGGTATATTCTTTTCATATGGTTTGGCTGTGCCGCACCCAAATCTCATCTTGAATTGTAGCTCCCATAATTCCCACGTATCATCCATCGGAAGGATATGGTGGGAGGTAATTGAACCATGGGGGTGGGTCTTTCCCAGGCTGTTCTCATGACAGTAAGACTCATGAGATCTGATGGTTTTATAAAAGGGAGTTCTCCTTCACATTCTCTCTTGCCTGTTGCCATGTAAGACATGTCTGTGCTCCTCCTTTGCCTTCCACCATGATTATGAGGCCTCCCCAGCCATATGGAACTGTGAGTCTATTAAATCTCTTTTGCTTTATAAATTATCCAGTCTTGGGTATGTCTTTATTAGCAGCATGAGAACAGACTAATACATATTTTTTTTTCTCTTTTTTTGAGACAGAGTCTTCCTCTGTCACCCAGGCTAGAGTGCAGTGGCACGACCTAGGCTCACTGCAGCCTCCATCTCCCGGGTTCAAACAAACAACATAATCATGACTCAAATGAGGGCACCACCAAGAAAATAATATTTTATGAAAAATATTGCTACATACTCAAATCATGGTTTAATGCAGCCAACAGTTTAAACTTTATATTATAATAGAAATATAATTTGAACAAATAAACAAGAAACAAAAATTTCACCTCTCCTCTTTATCTGTGACTACTCTTTCTCTGACAGAGATGCTAATCAATAGTTATTTTGTTTTCCAGTTAAACAACAACAGGTAGAAAAAGGAGAAGGTAAAATGGATAGAAAAATCCAAAACTCAATGACCAAAGTTAAATGTCTATAAAGACATGAGGCACAAAGAACCAAAGAAAAATTTAAAAGATGACAGGTTGGGGTTGTGGCTTTCACATGTTAAAATGCTATCTTTATAGTAAAATTAGAAAATCACAAGAAAATACAAAATGTTTTCCACAGCTCTTCAAATATTGAAGAATTGCTACTGAGTCAACTCAAACCGGGGTTGGATTTGTCTAGATTTTACATCCAATCAGCCCCAAAGTCCTGTCATTCTTGTATCCTAGGATTTCTGACCTATCCCATTGCTCTTCCCAGAGCCACTGTGTGCTTCCACATCCTCTTGTTGTCACCTGGACCACAGTCATCCCCTATGACAGTCAGGGGAGCTTTCTAGGCCTGTGTCTGTCAGTACTTGCATAAAATCCTCCACAGGCTCCAATGTCTTTAAGATAAGGTTTAGGTGCCTTATCATGTCTTGAAAGGCCTTTCATGATTTGCCACCACCTGAGTTTTTACTCTGGGTCCTCCAGCCTGTGCACAAGTGCAAGGACACCCATGTACACACACACAGACACACACAGACACACACACACACACACACACACACACACACACTGCTTTCCAGATAAGCTAAAGTGCTTGCAGTTTACAGCAAGTTAACGTGCTCTCTCCTTCCCCTAATTTCCTGCATATGTAATTCCCTCTGTGTAGAATATCCTTCCCCTCACTATATCTGCTTGGTGGACTTGGCTCAAATACCTCTTCTTCTGTGAAGCTTTCCCCAGTTAGAGTGAGACACTTCCTCATTTGTGCACCCATAATCCCTTCTACAGACTCTACAGTGCACTCATTACCATGTAATTGTCTTTCTAGTCTATAACCACCTATAGGGAAGAGATCATGCTATGTTCATCACTATTTCTCAAGTCCTTAGCATAGTAACTGACATATAATAATTAATGGATGATGAATGAATGGATTTAGTTGGACCATTATTCATTTGATAATGAATAAATATCCATTCAATATCTACTATAGGTCAGACACTGTTGGATGTTGGGGATATACTAATAAAAAGGCATTGATCTCTATGACCAAGAAACAGCCTGGTGAATGGCAGGTGAAAGGAAAGAGCCTATCCTAAGTGCCCATTGCTCTGACAAGCATGGTCTTGTTTAATCTTTACTCTGACTGTATGAGGGGCTGCCAATCCCATTTCATACACAAGCTCAGAGAGTTCAACAAACAATTGAGGCTCATACAATTAATCCCACAGCCAGAATTTTAATACGATTCTACCTAATTCCAAAGCTCAAAAGCCTTTCCTTCATTTCTTCGTGTTTTTCTAATGTTTAAACTTCTTGGGGTTTTTGTTGTTGTTGTTGTTTTGAACATCTGACATGAGAACTAGAAACTGGACAATAAGATGACCTTGCTCAGATCATCCTGTAGAAGTGATTCGGAGATCTTGTTATCTAGGATTTAGAAGCAGTCATTGCCAGATACTGTGCCGTCAGTTCTATGAATGTTTCCATTTTCCTGTTTCATTTAAAGAACTCAACAATAGACATACTAAATCCACTTCGGTCTCATCCAGACTTCAATAAAGAACTACCACTTCAGAACTTCTAAGTCCTGACGCTGGACCACTGTATTTAACTGATGTAGTGAACTGCCATCAAGTCCAGTGGAATTTAATATTTTACGACAATGATTAAAATATTGATGATAGTGATAATAGTAACAACAGTAAAATAATTGCACTGGCATCCCTGCAAAATTCAATTGCACTCAAAGTATAAAGCAAAGGAAAAGTGACATTTGTCTTTTGGGTTCATTATACCCAATGAAATATCAGCTCTTGTAACACAAAGATTTCTATCTTAAAATCTTCTGTGGAATGTATTTCCTACTGTTCTTCTTCTCTCTAATACTCTGTGCTGTCTATAGCACTCACTTTTATTTTATTCTTTCCTTTACTCCCATTTTTATGTCTGCAAGCATTTCAAACCTAATGTCATCAGTACCTGATTATATGTAGAAGCTTTATTTATACTTTTACTTAGAAACATGTATATGCTTCTTGCTAAGTAGTATGCACGGTAATGAGCATTTTATAAATGTTAATTCATTTATAAATGAATTAACAATGATGTTATGAAGTAGCTACTATTATTATATTATTAATGAAGAAATTGAAAAAATTAAGTAACTTGTCAAGGGTCCCAAAATTGTTAAGTGGGTAAAGCAAAAACCCAAACAGTTTGGCACTAGTCTTTGTTCAAATTACCAGGTAGGCTGCCTCTCAGATAAATATGATAATCCCTGTAACAACCTTGGATAGGAATATCAGCATGGATAATTGGAAAGATGCAAATAATCTATAAATAATCTTTGAATCATAGAGCTCTGTATTAAAGGTGTTATTACTTGACTGGAATTAAACTTTTCCTGCAGATGCACAGTAGATAGATGGCAAAGACTCTTCTGAGGCCAGCATAGTAGGATTAGGAAATGAAAATCCTCTAGTCTCTTGTTAAACTCATTAATCTCAAGGTCCTGGTACCATTAAGTACTGGCACTATTAAGTACAGTGAAGGGATGAAACTCCTGCCTTTGGAAGGATTTCTAATGCTTCTGAGAAAGGCCATCCTCAGAAATAAGTCCACTCATCCTTAGAATGCAGTTATGATGTTAATTCAACAGAAACAGGAAGCCCTTTTGAGAAATGCTCCACCTGAAACGTTAAACCAGATCCCAGATGAAGCACGTCAACCACAAATAGAGAGACCATATATCCCTGGTTGCCTAGGACCATTCCAGATTCCTCCTGTTGTCCCGACGTAAATATTTATAGCACACTCTTTCACTCTCAAAACCATACTGGTTTGGATGATAAAATATGTTGCAATTCTCACCATGGACAACCAAGGGTTGGTTGTAACTCTTAATACATCCAGGAGAGAATTATCTCTGCAGATGACCATGCACAGCTCATCTAAAGATCTCTAAATTTACCAGCTTTGCCCTATGACTCTTCATCTAAAATTCAGTTCTACTACTAAATCATTCTAATCAGGGAAAATCTAACAATAAAAAATACTTATTAACTATGAAACAACTTGTGCAAAGCCCTGTAAATGCACGAAAAAGTGGTCTCTGCTCTCCAGGCATTTACTACCAGCTGGCTGGGAAGAGGCTGAAGCTGCCTTCCTGATCCCTACCACACAGCCAGAACTATGCTAAACCCTGTAAGCACATGATTTAATCTTCACAACAACCCTGTAAATAGGAATCAATATCCTCTTTAAAGAAGAAGAGTAAAACTGAGGCTTGGAGGTTACTGTAGCACTGATCAAGTAAATTAATAAATCGGACACTGTTGAAATAAAATGGAACATGAAGTTCCCACCCTCGCCGCACTTTTGAGATGATGGAATGTTTCAATACATGTGACAAGGTACTCACATTTCATACAACCTTTACTGTCACTTATTATACGGTGAAACTCCATTTCTTTCTAGTACCAATTGCAGTGACCATATATCACCTGATGGCATACACTATGGCGTGACGGCACTACCACTGTCTATACAATAGCATTTGTGTAAGTATTTGAATATTTCGCTGATCTTTTCTGTTTTATGAAGCAGATTAGAAGACAGAAAAATAAAAATGCTAATGTCAGTGCTAATATAACTTAAGAAATGCATGCTATCATTAAGCATGGCAAAAGCAAGACATCAAAAGCTCATGGGACATGAGTTGGTCAATGGTGAGTTTATTTGTGAAGGAAATGGTAATTATTTAATGACATAGATAAATGACAGAACTAGGTTCAAACATTGTGCCTTCAATTTGAGGTGTAGGTGTAGCAAAAATGGAGAGATCTGTAAAATTGTGAACTCAGAATCAAAATCAGAGAAGCACTAAAGTGATTCAGATACAAAGAGAAACTTCCATCACTAGAGCTGTTCACATGGATAGTTTTCTACAGATTTCTTATGAAGAGAAGACAAAGGCTAGTTTTAATACTCTTTGAGCAAGTTTTATATGGAAGTTGGTAAGTCTCCATTAAAGTCCACATCCTAACTGCCTGCTGAATCTCCTAAAAAATTACAACCAGAAAGCCTGCCCCAATGTTAAAATACATATCTTCTATCTTCTAAAATTCCGTGAAGTTGAGAGCCCTAGAATTTTAGATGGGAAAAAAATTTGTAAATGAATTTAAATCACATGGTTTTAATTCTTAATATATTTTTAGTGTATTAGACAAATATATACATTGTAAAGTTTAGAAAGAAAATCTAGGCCTATATAATATATTTGATACTATAATTAGAAATTTGATAATGTTTTCACTTCTATGGGATTGTCTCTTCTTGACTTCTTGCTATTAACTTGAAAGTCAGCTTTTGTAAATGACTTCTATCCTTGTTTGCAGGAAGACATCATGCAATAAAATAGGATAACACAAAAACTGTTTGCTGTCACAGTAAGCCTGTAGCAGATAGGGGAGGCCCCACAGCCCTAACTTAGAAGATCAACTCCCTGTGGATGGAGATGCTTATCTCTGAGTCTCCAATGCCTAACCTTGTTCCAGCTAGGTAACAGATACTAATTACTTGTTGAATAAATTTTGAAAAGGATCTAAAAAGTTAAGTATATTTCCAAAAGTAAGAAAAATGGAATATCTTTTCTAACCTAACTTTCACCATTTACTCTGACACGTTCATTTTACAAATGGTTTTTAAACAGCTGAAATCCACTTAAAATTCTCACAGAATATTAGCTTTCTATTCACTGCTATGGAGAAAGCCACAAGGTCAAAAATCACACTAGTCAGCTTTTTTCTTTGGGTTTTCAGAACATACAACCTTCTCTTTTCTGGAACAACTTGAAGTTACTTCTTATAAAGCAAAATTTTTCCTTTTAGGCAAAAAGGCTACTTTCTTTCGTTTTGCTAAGCTAGACAGTTTCTGAGCTTCTCTCTGGAGTCTGTCCTTCCCTTTGAGATTTTCTATATCTTCATACCTTAGAAACCTGAAATGACATCACTTTCTTTGGCTGATTCCAACTGAGCTCTTCCAGCAGGAACTGTGAAAATAAGCTACAAATTGTCTTTGTAAAGGGCCAGGCTTTTGGGAAATAAGGTAGATCACCAGGCACTGATAAGGAGGGATGTCCACTATGTAAGTGTGAAAAGAAAAAAGTGTGTATATACATATATATGTGTATATATGTATATATATGTATGTATGTATGTGTATATATATATACACACATATATATACACACATATATATATACA
This sequence comes from Hylobates moloch, assembly GCF_009828535.3. Lineage (NCBI taxonomy): Eukaryota > Metazoa > Chordata > Mammalia > Primates > Hylobatidae > Hylobates > Hylobates moloch. Next base: position 158,561,676 of record NW_026652279.1, read on the forward strand.
CACATATATATATACACACACATATATATATACACACACATATATATATACACACATATATATATATACACACATATATATATATATATATATTTTTTTTTTTTTTTCTGAGACAGAGTCTCACTCTGTTGCCCAGGCTGGAGTGCAGTGACACAATTTCAGCTCACTGCACCCTCTGCCTCCCGGGTTCAAGCGATTCTCCTGCCTCAGCCTCCCTAGTAGCTGGGATTACAGGCACGTGCCACCATGCCCGGCTAATTCTTGTATTTTTAGTAGAGACGGGTTTTCACCATGTTGGCCAGGCTGGTCTCAAATTCCTGACCTCAGGTGATATGCCTGCCTCAGCCTCCCAAAGTGCTGGGATTACAGGCATGAGCCACCACGCCTGGCTTCTTTTTCTTTCCTTTTTCTTTTTTTTTTTTTTTAACAGATGAAAAAACAAAGACCCAAAAGAAAGAGTCTTGTTTATAAGTTGCATCCACTGCAGAACCTGGGTGTGTTGATGTGCTATGGTGTGTCCCATCCAACACACAGTAAGTAAGGTAACCACATTCTTTCCCCTAAAATGCCTCTCCCTGGCTTCTTTGTGAGTCTGCATCCTGAATGCAAATTATTTCCTGCTGTAATTTTGACCATGTTAATCCTTAACACTAAATCCCCGAACGCTCCCTGAATTATATTTAAATTCCTTCCATAGATTTTATTTCCTATTGACAGACTTGCTCTGACCACATCTCTAAACTTCAGGTACCAAGTCATTATCAGCTTGCTGCCCAACTTCTCCACATTCCCTCTTCCTATCAAGTTTAATTTCTGAGTGAAGCTCCCAGGTAAACACAAATGGCTATCATCTCATTGTTTTCTATTGTGTTTCATTATCTCCTTTATTATTCTCCCAATTTCCTTCTGTGTTTTCAGTCTTCCTCATAACTGGCTTTATTTTCATTTGTTATGTATCCTTTCTAGCCCTCATCACTGTTGCTCTTTCCATTTCAGATTTATTTTGCTCGAACTCTTCAAACTATAGTTGATTTCTTAGTTATTCCAAACCCTTTATGATAAAATGAATGTTCTATATTCATCAAGTTCAAAACCACATTTTCCACTAGCTATTGCTTTCAATGGTACAGTAATAGCTACTATAGAAAACTAAAGGAACAAAAAGAAGAACCAATGATGCAACACTGCAATATTCTACCCATTCCATAGCCATGACAAGCCTTTTGCATATAATACCTTATATAACTTCAAGAAAAAATAAATAAAAAGTCCTTTTTCTGGATGGAAATTCTACTCTTGCTAGCCTAATAGTGGTCCCACTTAGGGCAGGAAGTTAGAAATTCATTTTATTGTAATTTTTTTGTTTTCCAATTTATAGAAATATTTCCACACTACAATTAGAGGAAAACATATTCTTTACACAAAATCGATATTTTATTTTTAAAAAGGCAATGTATCAATCATGCAATAGATTCTTCTGCACTGTCATTCAAAAAGAATGGTTAACATGTTTACCAAAAGCATGAAATTAAACCTGTAGAGGTTTCTTGTTTGGTAGGCATAAAATAAGCAGACTTCTTCTTTGGCTGACCAAGGCCACATACGTCATGAAACACACTAGGCCTAACCACCCAACACATCCATCCTGGGAACACATTTGCTAATTTCTTTCCCAACAACATTTTTACCCAAGTTTCAGCCAGAACCCCTAGACCAGTGAACAAAATCTCTGTTGCTTCTCCTTATCTTTGAGCACAGCACCAAGGGAAATCATCTTTACGTACCAATCATTTCTCGCATGTTCATCTTCCTACTGATCTTCCCTTCCCTGGTTCCACCTGATTCCCTCGCAGCCAATCCCTCTCCAGTCCTTGTCTCTGGGCTCCTGCTCATTACCACCGTCCCCCTGACACTCCCATCTGTGATTTTTCAAGCTTATCTCAGGATGCTCAGAGCTCTTCACCACCCTATTTAGATCCCGCACTTCCTAGGTACTGATTTTCCCCTTTTAGCCCTCTCTGGTGGAGACTGCACATTCTCTCACATCCAATACACAAGCATTCTTGTTTATATTTTGTCTGCCATTTCTGGTTACTTTTCTACCTTTGTAGGACACTTCTCAGAGGCTCATGACCTCTGACTCTACTATCCCCACACCTCCTTTTCCTTATTATTACAATCCTATGATCTTTTTCACAACCAGCGAAGCCTTCACATTTGTCTTTCTCTGATCCTCAGCCCCTGCCATCCATCCCAACACCTACTTAACAACCACACTGATAGCCATGTTGAACTATGTCATATCTTAGGTTACCTACCTCTGCTCTAGCATCTTATACTCTGAATTCACACTCTGAAAACATAATCTCACAACAATCCATTTTTCACACTCTTGCACCTTAACACCCTCTCGAGGCTATGTGCTCTACCTCTTTTCCAAATCCAGTCAATGTGGCACATTTCTTCAACTTTCTTGCCACACTCCCCTTCAGAACAATGGGCTATGTGTATCCCTTTTATACCCAAGCAGACAAATGCTGCTGGAAACAAGCACACAATCATTCATGCTGGTGCCATTAACATTTTTATTTCCAACATCATAGGGAACAATAGCTTGTATTTACACTTTATGACTGGTCAGTACAGAGACCAAGGCTAGAGTCAGAAGGTTAGACCTCCTATGTACTCCATCAGCAGTCTTCATCTGACCCCACCCTTCACATAAACACATAATCTTAGTAAATACAGCAAGTGTATACAAGCCAGTTCCAGAAAAATTTCCTGCTTTCTTGCTACTCAAACTTTTGTGCATGGGCCTTGATATGGCTTGAGTCTGTGTCCCTGCTCAAATCTCATGTCAAATTGTAAATCCCAATGTTAGAGGTGGGGCCTGGTGGAAAGTGACTGGATCACGGGGTGGATTTCCCCTTTGGTACTGTTCTCATGATACTGAGTTATCATGAGATCTGGTTGTTTAAATGTGTGTAGCACCTCCCCTCCCGCCTTCCTCCTGCTCTGGGCATGTAAGACACACCTCCTTCCCCTTTGCTTTCTGCCATGGTTGTAAGTTTCCTGAGGCCTCCTCAACCATTCTTCATGTATAGCCTATGGAACCATGAGCCAATTAAACTTCTTTTCTTTATAAATTACCCATTCTTGGGCATTTCTTTATAGCAGTGTGAGAATGGACTAATATAGGACTATAGTATCAGCATCACTTGGGACTTGGGAGTGTGACAAATTCAGGATTTCAAGCCCCACCCCAGACAAAATGAATCAAAATCTGCATGTGAGCAAGATTCCCACAGGATCAATAGGCACAGTAAGGATGGAGGAGCCCTGTACTGGCCCCACTTGCTTTCTTCTCCAATCCCTCCCTCAACATGCGCACACTCTGGAGTTTCACTGAGGCAGCCCCTCTCTGCTTTCCTAACTGGCCGCTTCCACATTACCCTTCATACCTCTCTTTCCACCTTACCCAGAGTAGGTGGTCTTACCACCTCCCATATAGACAAGATGTAGATCCAGGTGGGAGCTGCCTTAACTTCTTAATCCTCAACCACTATATTTGTCAATTTCCGCAAGCATCTTCACCTCTTTCTGTTTGTCTTGGGTTCCATTCCTATCCAAGTTAATCATTTGGATCCTAACATTTTCAAGACCCTGCCTCCTTTCTCTGCTGTATCATGAACCATCTGTCTTTACTGGCTCCATCATCTCAGCCTGTGAACATGCTCAGATACTGTCCATCTTTTAGAAAGCCTCTCTTGACTTTGAGTCCCCTAAAAGCAATTTAGTTCCATTTTTGTGAGAGAAGTCTACACTCATGTCTCCACTTCCTCTATTCCCATCCAGTCCTCTCTTGGCTTCCATACTGCTCCTGTGCCCCTCCCAGATATTGGTCTTCACCAAATTCCATCCTTGGACCTCCTCTTCTCATATAACTCACCCTCCCTGACCTGTTTCCTCAGCTCCCAAGGCTTTGACTACAATTTCATGCTGAGTGACTCCCAAGTCTGCATCTCCAGACCCATATTTCACCTAGGATCTGAATAGTTACACTTGGAACCGCAAATTCAGCATCTCCAAAAACTCAATTTACCTTTCCCATCAAATCAATCCAGTGATCCCTATCTGGTTGATCATCTATACAGTTGTTAAAACCAGTACCCTGAGAGTTTTCTACCCTCTCAGTTCCAAGCCTCACTGCCTTTTTAACTTTTCATCGTTTCTCACATGGACCAAAATGATGGGCTCTTGTTTCCCTGCCATATCCTTTTGCCCACTCCAATCCATCTTCTACATTACACTCTAAAAGACAAAAATGAGTATATCACTACTCTTCTCAGGGTCCTTCAACAACTCACCATTACCCACAGGATAAAGTTTAAACTCCTTAATATGAAAAATCTTTCAAACTCCTAAGCTCTGATGCTCTTTTAGACTCATCTTCTGCCAATTCAACATGTTCTTCCCATGCTCTAACCTGAGTTACTTGCAATTCTTGAACATACCCCGTGCTTTCCTAACTCCACATGTACTGTAGAGAATATTCTTCTTGGTTACTTCTTACTTGTCTTTTGAGACACAGCCTAAATGTTTCCCTCTCTGTGAATCTTTCCCTTGCCCTAACCTTCCAAGCAGAATTAAGTGCTTCTGCCTGAATCCTCCCTTGCAATATGCCCTTTATTTCATCATGTACCATTCTGTAATACTAAGAGCCTAAAGGGGTGGGGTCTCCCCTTGAGACAGTGAACCCCTTGAAGGCTGAAATTATGTTCTCTTCTATTATTTATATCCTCAATACCCATTTGGTACGGACTGAATGTTTGTGACCCCCAAACTTATATGTTGAAGCCCTAACTCCAAATATGATGGTAACTGAAGGTGGAGCCTTTGGGAGATAATTAGGGTTAGATAAGGTCAAGAGGATGGGATCTTTATGATAGCATTAATGCCCTTGTAAGAGCAGACACTAGAGGGCATGTTTCCCGTCTCTCTCTCCACCACATGAAGACACCATGAGAAGGGAGCTATCTGTGAGCCAGGAAGAGAGCCCTCACTAGGACCAAATGCGCCAGCACCTTAAGCTTGGTCTTCCCAGACTCTAGAACTGTGAGAGATAAGTGCCTGTTTTTTAAGCCACCCAGAGTATGGTATTTTATTATGGCAGCCTGAGCTGACTAATGCACCAGTCTAATTCTTAACTCACAGAAGGTGGCGTAATAGTGATTACCGAATGACCAAATGTACATGGAGGAATGAGAAATGGCAAGTGCTGTCCAGCACCAAAGTGATAGGCCCCCAAAATCAGAGAAAACCAGAATCAGTACCCCTCCTGGGTTTTTCAGCATAGACCATGGCATTCAAACCGAGTATATAATTAATTTCACTTTTTGGTATTTTGATGGCTATACAAAAGAGCAAAACCAGATCTTGAAATGGGTGACATTTTGGCTCCCTTATGATAACTTGAAACCCTTCCTAAATTTAAAAAGCATCTTCTGCCTTTTCTTGTCTGAGCTGCATGCCTCTTAGGATCTCTGCTTCTCCATCCATACTGCTCTCCTCACACCCACGCCCATAACCACATTCCTCTGCGCAATGCTTGCTCCTTAACTCACCCTCTCCTGGTCCCTCTTCCTCCTTCTGGGGCTGCCCAGAGAATTAGTATGGTTTCGGTTTTAACCTTTAATGACATTCTGTTTTATTACATTGATCTGTTTTTATGTGGCTGACTTTTTCTCCATCTGAATGAAAAGTTCCCTGAAGGCAGAAACAATGCTTAATTCCTTAGCACAGAGTTTCAAGAAATGCATTAAAATAAGGGGTGGCAAACCACATCCCATGGACCAACACTGGCCCATTGCCTGTATTTGTATGGCTACAGGCTAAGAACATTTTTATATTTCTAGATGGTTGCATAAAAAAATAAAGAATATTCATGACAGGCCGGGCATGGTGGCCCACACCTGTAATCCTAGCACTTTGGGAGGTCGAGACAGGCGGATCACTTGAGATCAGGCGTTTAAGACCAGCCTGGCCAACATGATGAAACCCTGCCTGTACTGAAAATACAAACATTAGCTGGGTGTGGTAGCAGGTAGCTGTAATCCCGGCAACTCAGAGGCTGAGGCAGGAGAATCACTTGAACCCGGGAGGCAGAGGGTGGAATGAGCCAAGATCGTGCCACTGCACTCCAGCCTGAGTGACAGAGGTAGACTCTGTCTCAAAAAAACTATATATTCATTACACATGAAAATTATATGAAATTTCAAATTTTGATAGCCATAAATAATGTTGTATTGGAACATAGCCATACCTATTCACATATGTATTATCTATGGCTGGTTTCACATCATAACAACAGTGTTTAGTAGCTGCAACAGAGAACATATGGCCCACAAAGCCTGAAATATCTACTACTTGATCCTTTATTAGAAGGCTGAGGTGATAACCTTCTAATAAAGATCAACTGAACTAAGTTCTCTGAGATTGTTAAAATATGCCCTCAACATACCTCTCCTATTCCCACGAAATTTTTTAATGAATAAGTAGAGATAAAAAGAGAAATTACAAGTCCTCTCTTAGAATACCCAACCGTAGAATTGTTGATGGTGTAATTTGATACTGTGAGATCATAACGCAACTGGAATTCAAAAGAGAAGGTCAGTCCTTGTGTCATCTTGCACCAACAATCATGAAGAAGCATGCAATGAAGGCCTTCTGCACATTCTCTACCTGGACAATCTGTATTGAAATTAATATAAGAAGACATAAAAGAGCTTTGTTTCCAGCAGCTGAAGTCCATGTTGTGCAGAAAAAAATATGAATCATAGATTGGAAACAATGAGGCTTCTTGTCTACATTAATCATTTTTATGCATTTGTCTCTCACTGCAGGATAGAAATCAGTTATTTAAAAAATAACCTGAAAGAGCTAAATTTTCCACAGCTACCTTTGCCTCCTGCAACCATGTGAATAAATGCAAGTTAAAGCCAGTGGTGTCACAGTACAGAGGTTCTTTGATCAAACAATGGGAGATGTAGAACTTGAAAATTTAACCAAGTTAATAAAGGGCTGCCTTTACCTCATCGTAACATCAGTACTTGTCTGACCTTGGCCATATAGGTGCCAATGCATTAACTCAATCGGCTTCCTACTTGATATCTCAGCTTAATTAGGACCATTTATCAAAATGACACCTGTTTTAGAGGCCAGATGAAATTGATTAGCGTGGCTCTCCACAAGTGCTGTTAGGTATCTATTTTAAGAGCAAAAATGGGTAAATATTTATCCCAAAGTTTGTAGTAAATATAGTCTGTTGATGAGAAGAAATATATCTGATATGGAAGCCGTATTTGTACTTTTGTATGGAACCTGCAAAATACGGGATCATGTAAAACCAATATTTTAGGGCACATTTTTCCCAAGAGATTGGCCAAAAATACTTCTATCTTGTGTCAAGATAAAGGGACTAATCCTTACAACTATGGATTTTACAGGCCACCGTTTTAAATGATATAAAAATATTTATGCAGCACACTAGCCAGATGATATCACAATGGAGCACCAAGACACTACTGTCTAATCAATTAATGTGAATAATGTTGAGTAGCTGGCTCTCATCAATAATAACCATTGTTAAAAAACTTTGCCTTGTACTTGACAAAAGATTCTTTCATATCTTGGTTTAATATTTCACTTTACCATATGTATGTGCCATAAATGTGTATTCATACCAAGATGTCTATCCTAGATTTAAAGGCCCCCAAGAACATAACTATGCCATTTTATTTACTTAAACAGAAAAATATTTGCTATGTATAAGACAGAAATTGAAACACAGAATGTGTTGTTCCATTTAAATAGTATGTGTCAGAAGAAGGTTCACATATTTTGATTAGCAACAATATATACAACCACCACCAAAACAAAAGATATTATAATGTCTTAATTTCTTTATTGTTATTTATTTATTTATTTATTTTTGAGATGGAGTTTCGCTCTTGCTGCCAGGGCTGGAGTGCAATGGCACGATCTTGGCTTACCGCAACCTTCGCCTCCCGAGTTCAAACAATTCTCCTGTCTCAGCCTTCTGAGTAGCTGGGATTACAGGAATGAGCCACCATGCCTGGCTAATTTTGTATTTTTAGTAGAGACGGGGTTTCTCCATTTTGGTCAGGCTGGTCTTGAACTCCCGACCTCAGGTGATCTGCCTGCCTTGGCCTCCCAAAGTGCTCAGATTACAGGCATGAGCCACCACGTCTGGCCAATTTATCTTAATCATAAAAATCTTCAAGGTATTTCCTCTTTGAAATATACATAAATCTATTGGTTGGCAGTTTTTAAGTGTTCTAAATTATTTAAATTAGTATGTCAAATCTGTTTTTGACAGGGCAGACCCTCTCCAAAACCAATCAGCCTACATTACAGTGACACTTGAGGTTGTGTCTTCACTGAAACCTGATTATTCCCACCACCACTGAGGGCAACAGAAGCCCAGAGACCCAACAAAATGCACTTAACTAAGATCAGCCAGTCATTGGCAAGACCATAAACCAAATTTCCTAATACTATTATCCCAGGACTCTCCATATAAATGGTGGCATGCTCATAAGCTACTTCTCTATACTTCTATTCACTCTTTTACATTCTCCCTTTTTTACCCAGTTGAAATTTAGTTTTGATTCTTTCTTAAATCTTGCGATACTTAACTTTCATGAATTTTAGTTGGTCACGAACAGAAAATATAGACATGAAAACCAAAAAATCTGGGTAAATAGAATTGCCAGATAAATAACACAGAATAAAAAACCCAGAATCCATTTGTAAATGTATCATTTACTAAAAGAGAAAAGTAATTAAAATAAAATGTTCTATCATAGACTGATGCAAGGTGGGATGGATGTACAAGAACACTTAGATCTATTGCTTCCCTTTTCCAGTACTACCTCCTCCATCAATAAAAAAAAAGAGCTGCATATTCAACATGATTATCTAAAATAATCCTAACTATGCAGTGAGGAAAATATTCCAAAGTAAGGTGATTATGTCCAGTAAAAGTGTTCCCCTTTGGGGAAAAAAGCAAGACCTAAAATACTAAAGTCTGATGTTTCCTAACTTGTGGACTTTGGAAATTATTTGGTAGTTCATTAAAAGACTTCCAAAAGGCATAAACCCCATATAGCTCATTGTTTGCACCTCCTGGTGTAGGTGACTTATAGTAATGGCATAGCATTTCCACATACTTACTTACCCCAGATAATTTAATTAGGCCAAACTTGATGTGATGCACATTTACTTCTCAAATGGCTTCGCATGTGGGTAGACCTGTCAGGTGTGACCAATTAAGTCTACCATCTACAAAAAATGTCTGTGATTGAAATTCACATTTTAAGCTCCCAAAATACTTACGACGCTTGAAGGAAATGTTTCATTCTTAGGGACTCTCTCAATTGCCAACTTACAAGCTAATATATTGTGGTGCATAAACCATGCATTCAACTTCAGAATAATTCAATTACCCTTTGGAAAAATTAAACACACTCCCAGTAACAATGCAAACACGCTCCACTTAAACAAACATAAAAGTCTGCCCAAATTATTTAAGAATGGCCCAAAAGAAATCAAAGTAATGGATGGTAAAGCAGACATTCATTTTTAGAGAATGTGAGATTCTTACCAGAAGAATCCTGTAGAAGGATCACTGGTCTACAGCATCATGAAACAATTAGGTGGCTCTGTAACCTTCAATGATCAAGCACTGCCTAATTCTAACTCTGTCTCCTTTTATCCTAAAACAAGACAATTTATATTCTGCCTAGAACATAATACTGTGAACATATATAAGCAAGGTTGTTTTGTTAATTTCTAAAAGGTGACATACAGGTCGGGTGTGATGGCTCACGCCTGTAATCCTAGCACTTTGGGAGGCCAAGGCAGGAGGATCACTGAGCCTAGGAGTTCAAGATCAGCCTGAGCAACATAGTGAGATCCTGCCTTAAATTAAAAAATTAGCCAGGCATGGTGGGGCATGCCTATGGTCCCAGCTACTCTGCAGGCTGAGGCAGGAGGTTCACTTGAGCCCAGGAGGTCGAGGCTGCCATGAACTGGTGATGGCACCACTGCACCCCAGCCTAGCAGACGGAGAGACACTTAAAAAAAAAAAAAGTGACAGACAGCTCATCTCAAATTTCTCAAGTTAGAATTTGGTATAGGCCTCGAGATTTTACTCTTCTCTTTCCAAACCAGCAGTGCTAACAGTGATGGGCTCTGGGGTCTCATTTGCAATCATTAGCCTGAAGAACCACAGGATAACTGAAAGCACCACAGAGGCTGATATCCTGATTCAGAAATTAGAACATCTCGAAAACCCATAGGTAACATGGAAAGGAGCTATGTGTGCCTCTAGGATGGACAGCTGGTTGCTATTAGGCTGAGTCATGCTCTTATACATTTACTGAATTTATACTGTGCAAAAGGAGAGGAGAGAAGAGGAGGAAAGGGGAAGGGAGGGAAGGGAAGAAGAAGAGGGAAGGGAAGATTGAGAGGGGAGGAGAGGGGAGGGAAGGGAATATTTTGCTTGAGATTATATAAAGAACTAGCTGCCATCTGGAAGAAACTGCCCGTGGCTTAGAGAGGGAGATTGAAGTCCCCCAACTAGATATCCAAGGAAAGCATTGTTGACCTTTTATGGTAGCAACTATCAGGGTCAGTTACATAGTTATAGTCAAAAATTGTGGCATATATGTTATTAAAACATCTAAGCAATCTTCTTTCTTCTCCTACCATCCTCCAAGTTAGACACAAATAAAGAAATAACCTAAAAATAAAAAACGAAAAAAATTTCCCCTCATATCCATTCCAGAAGGAACATTCAAGGGGTTATTTTGTATCACCACAAAGTATAGCTATTCTATTCTGAAAGCAATTGCTCTGGTCCATCCGTGAATGTCAACACTAAAGAAGGTTCTTGGGTTCAGGCCCAGGCTGGGGCATCAGAAAAATGCTCTGTGTATATTAACACTGCCAACACCAAAGCTGAAATTAGCTGAATGGTGTCAGTGAGGCGTTCAAGCCACTGTGGAGGCAACCACATTGCAAAGGGCATTGGAACAAGCTGTCCTGTTCCAGAGTCTGGGGGCTGTGCTGTCCAACACAACAAGCATGCCTCTACATATGAGGCCACCTCATCATCAGGGCATTTGCTAAATGGCAACTATCATGTTTCCTATTGCAGAATAAAGATGCCTCACCTTCCTGTCCAACTCTGCTTCCCTGCTCCAATGTCACTCATGATTTCTCCCATTCTTGTCCTGATTGGATTACATAGCTAACATACTAATACTGAAAATTCAACTGAAAAATATCATTTTGTTCTTTCATGAAACCAAGTATTCCAAAGCAAGCATGGCTAACAATAGTAAGAGTCACTTAAAACACAAACACATCCATCCACACTAAGGCATATTATGCAGTCATATTCCATTTCCAAATCAAAATGCACAACATAATCAATTTTGCAGTTCCATGATATAACAATGCCACAGAAGCTCCTAACTTGACACCTTTTACCAGGTCATATCCACAAACCCCACTGAAACATATATATATACAGGCTACAAGAGTCATCCCTACTCCTTACAAAAGAGTCCTAACTTGAAACTCTATGAGCGAAAGCATGCTCCCCGATAAATGAGAAATTAATATTCAAATGGAGAAGGATGGAAATCTAAAAAATGGCATAGAAGGCAGACAAGTCCTAAGTTGTAAAATATTTATTTAAAATGCACTAGCAGACACAATAATTCTCTGTAAATAAATTCCTTCTGATTTTTCCATTTCTGATTCAGCTGTCAGGGCGATAGGCCTGAATACCGTACTCTTATAGAAAGAGCAATGCTCTAAGGAGAAATCATCCAGCAACAACATAACAAAACTAAGCCCATTTACCTGGTGTTATTTCAGTGGGCAATTTTCATTAAAGAAAGTTAGAAGCTGCTGTTAGCATTTGCTGATCTTGTTACCTCGTTGTTTGGATATTGACCTTGTACCAGCTATTTTGCCTCCAGTTTTCTCTGAGCTTTACTATGTTCTTTAATTTCCTGTGGTATTAATCTTCAGCCCAGGACAAATGAAGTTGATGCTGTACCACAAGAAATGTTGCACATCACCTTTCAGCACAGACATCTGCAGCATTTTACAGGGCCTAGAAATTACTAAAGCCCATTTCAAGGCTTTTATTTATTCTTTGTCTTATGTAGTCTGTGCCTTGTTAAGAAATAAAATCAATTTATTCCCTGTCACATCATAAAGTGTCCAAGAGGGAAGTCATATTTACTTCAGCATCTCTAGACTGTCTTACGAAGTTTTAAATAAAGAATTTGATTGATGTTTTACAGTTGCCCAAGGAAAAATATCCTTGATTTTATCTAATCACACTGTCAATTTCATCATCTGTACTTCAAAATTGGAACATTTTTAAATCAACATGCTACAGTTTATAGTTCAGCCATCCAAAATCTATTATAAAATTTAAAATAACAGTTAATTCACCATCTTAAAAGAACATTTATTACAACTAAAGTTGATTGATTTTTTTTCCATTTCAAAGAGAAGATATAATATTTTTCAGTCATCCATGCTAAAGTGACAAATGATCTAATGTAAGGCTATGTCTTATTTTATATCCCAGTACTCCAGTAGATAGGTTCTTCTATGTTGCTTACATCATACAACCTGCTGATAAACTCTCCAACTATCTAGAATTCCAGGGGTCATGTGTCAATAGCCTTGTTTCTTCTGATATATGAGATTTTTGCAGCCAGCTCCTAGCTTGCTAGACTCTAGGGATCACCAGTTTACCCCATCACTCCTTCACATCTGTACTGTATCTGACCTCTACTATTTGCTGCCTGTTGAATGGACTTTAGAGCATTCACCTGCATCTATCTGTTCCCCCAAATCCTACCTTCTCCCCATCCCAATGCAGTTAATTAGAATCAGATCACATTCACTCAAAAAATATTTATTGGAAGCTACCATGAGCATTGTTCTCTGAACACTACACTATTTAAGACAGTCAGAATCCCTAGCTTGAATTCTGTAGCTGGGAATACCCCATATGCAATGAAACAATAAAGAATTGAAAACGACAGAAGGGTAGGGATCACACAGCAACTTTCCAGCATCACTGCTACTTTTCCTTGACCAATAATTTGAATAATAGTCATATGTACCCCAGACAAATAGGTATTTCCCAGAAAGACTCTCTCTGATCCTAACTGCTTTCTAATTAATCAAAAGTGGGAGTATCACAAAGTAGTTTCTCAACCAAAAAGCAGCACCTATTTTTCCTGCTAAAAAAAAAGGTTTTCTTTTGTTTTTGTTTTTATGGTGGAGGGAGGGCAGAGGGACTATTTGAGACACTGGAAAAGGTAAATTTTCTTCTTTATTAGCTAAAATTCTATCCATTCATTTGATCCAAATGTATAATAATATTTAAGATGTTCCATTTTTAATTATTTTAAATTCAGTTTATGAGTCAGTATTGCAGCAGGAAATACAAGGAACACTCAAATTGAGTAATTGAGTAATTTCTTAATGCAGTTAATATTCTGTAGTGGACTGTCATGGTTTTAGTAACTGCAAACAGGATGCTTCAACACTGAGGCATTAAAAAAATGAGAAAATCATGACATTGTCAGACAACATTAATTTCAACAATTACAGAATTAAATTCATGAAGCCAGTGGGACAGCCTTAAAAATTTACATCATATGGCTCAGCCATCTAATATGTGAATTTATAGAAGCCCTGGGCCAGATAAAATGTCACAGATTTATTAGGAGATATAAAGCTATTAGCAGGGAAAGAAGGTAAAACAAAGTTTCTTAAATTTTTTAAAGACAGTGTCCACATGAAACAGATCATCACAAACAACCTGGCTAGCTCAAATAAGCTGATAGTTTAGAGAAGGAGAGAACCTCTGTCATTGTTAATTAGAGCTATTATTTAGGTGGCAGAAGAAGGAAAAATGACTTCAGATGACTGTGAGATAACTGCTCTACCTCATACTCTTAGAGAAAAAAAAGTGCCTTCCTTTACAACCCAAAAGCCAAGAAGACAAATCAGAAATTTTAAAACTTTAATGATGCTTGAAAAGTGTCTATTTATAAAGGGCTTACAAAAATATTTTCCCACCAAATGATCTTTCCCAAAAGTCTTTCAAATGCATCTAATATCAGATTTATTATCTGCATGGAAAGGATGACGAATAAGATTTATTAAGCAACTATTATGTGCCAAATCCTACCACTCTCCAAGATAGACACTATGTTCACCATCTTATAAAGGACTGTGCTCCCAGATGGAAGGGTGCAGTCTGCTTTGTCTATCTCCAATTTGCCTAAAAAACCACCTGGTACATAGGAGGCGTTCAATGAATGTTCTTGGAATGAATGAACAAGCGAATGAATTAATGATCCCACTAGAGTTTAAGAATCCTGCCTGTGGGCTGGGAGCTGTGGCTCACACCTGTAATCCCAACACTTTGGGAGGCCGAGGTGGGCGGATCACGAGGTCAAGAGATCAAGACCATCCTGGCCAACATGGTGAAACCCCTACTAAAAATACAAAAATTAGCTGGGTGTGGTGGCACATGCCTGTAGTCCCAGCTACTTGGGAGGCTGAGGCAGGAGAATCGCTTGAACTCAGGAAGCGGAGGTTGCAGTGAGCCAAGATCACGCCACTGCACTCCAGCCTGGATGACCGAGTGAGACTTTGTCTCAAAAAAAAAAAAGTAAAGAGAATCCTGCCTGTGGTTATGTGAGTTCAGGCCTATGTTTCTCCATCGTCCACACTTTTATCAACATGCCATGTTCAAAGAATAGGGTTGAAAATACAGTCACAGGAAATCATCACCACAAAATATTATTCTTGCCAAGAAATGCAAGCTCTACCACCTACAGCAATGTATTATTTAGATGGTGTTCTGTCTCTAAAAGTCCTTAACAAGGATGATAAAACTATATTGGAAGGGAAAATGGGCAAACAGAAGGAAAGAAAAACACCAAGCATTTAACAAGGGAATTATGTAAGGTGACAGCTTTAGGCAGAAGGTGAAAGCAGATAACTAAGAGAGTGGATGTTAAATGTTCACACCATGAATAAATGAGAAGTAGGTGAGGTTATATACATGTTAGCTCGATATAGCAATTCCCCAATGTACACATATTACAAAATATCAGATGGTACATGATAATTATATACAATTCTTATTAATTTAAAATTTTTTGAAAAGAAGGTGAAAGGGAGTGAGATCATCTGTGCGCCAGGCAAGCTATTGGAGTTAATGTGGCTCTGCAAACATGCCTGTATGCAAGGGTCTTAATTTAGGCCGATTAGCAATGGGAAAATGTACAGGGACTGGCAGAGGTCATAGCTAGTCCCAAGGGCACCTTCGTGTGAAAAGATGGCGGCCCTGTGAGGGGATGGCTTAGGAAGCCATTGGCATCATTGTGGAAGGCAGAAAAAGACTGAACAGACATTCCACCACAGGCTACAACTCTAGGTTCTTAACTGAAAACTTCCACTGAGAAGTAGTGTGGGCTGGGGACTGGAGAGAAAAGCAAAATAGCAGAGATGATCCTGGCCAAGAGCAGTCCAGGCCTCGAAAAAGGATGGTACACACACAGAGACTCAGTCCAGCAGCAGGAAAGCCCATCTGTTGAATGATGGACAGCAGCAAACAGCATCCACTAGATCAAGACAGAGTGCTCCGGAGCTGCCTAAACCCAGCCCTTCAGCACATACCTTCACAACTTAGCCAGACCACGACACGTGTCTTCCTGACAGTTTCCATCTCTGGCCAGTTACTGGCTTATGCTTTTAAACATGGCCCTAATGTTTGTCTTCTCCCCACGTGGCTGTGAGTGATGGGGTCCTGACACTTGGTAACTGGCATGTTCCCGGAGGAACCGTGACATCCTGGAAACAGACAGATTAGCGCACACAGCCATTTGCTGCCAGATCTCTTCCCCTGCCCCTCCAGGTCTTTCCACCCTTCTCCATCCTTCTCTCTGCCCCAGAAGCTGTCCCATGAGGACCACGGAAAGTGGCTCCCTTGCCCCCCGGCTTCCCATTAGGTTTGGTGGTTGGGAAGTTCAGGCAGGGAACCAGAGGGAGAGAGGAATGTGAGGCCTGGCTCCCTCCCTGGGGGCCCCTCAGCTGCTGTGTCCCTTGCCTGACATTCACTGGTCCTCTTTTCTGGTTTCAGTAGCCACCCGCTTCTCTCTGGGGACACAGAGATGGTGAGGAGCATTGCTGATGCCACTCCTGAGTCCCAGAATCATCCTTGGGTCTTCTGGCTGGCATATTTAGAGGAGTCATTTCATAATTAAACTCTCCTTTAAATATTTTACTTTGACATCATCTCTTTCATGTCTTTCTTATTGGGACCTGGACTAATGAAAATGTATTCATGCATTTAGAAAATACTTATTAAACACCTACTGTGTGCCAGACATTATTCTATGTGCTAGAAATACAGCAGTAAATGAGATGGGCAAAGACATTTATCTATCTATCTATCTACCTACCCATCTATCCATCCATCCACCCATTCATCTATGTATCTATGTATCTAACTATACACATAAACACACACGTAAACACATACATGTATATAAATATATAAACATGTATATGCATATGCATGCACACCTATATACATACATAGTCACACACACAAACATACATACTGCTTCTCTGCAGTATAACAGTTATTAACAGTACAGATTTTGAAGTTAGACTAGTTTCAAATTCCTGCCCTACTTGACTAAACTTTAAGATCCTGCCAGAATTTATTAAACCTCTCTGTGACTTAGTTTATTCATTTGTAAAATTAAAGATAGAGAGATGGATGGATGGATGGAAAGAGAGAGAGAGAATAACATCTACTTCGTTAGGAAGCTGCAAGGATTAAGTGAGGTAAGTAACACAAGTAAGGCCCTTAGTGATACACACACAATATGCCCTGAACAAATGCAAAGGCTGGGAATTATCTAATGGGGCTTCCATTTTGAAGGAGGGGAACCAGATGAGTAAAAATAGCCTGGGTTATACCCATGCCAAGAAATGGGCCTTGAGCACAGTACTTTAAATCTCTAAGATTCAGTTTTCTCATCCATTATTAGAAAAATAAACCCTCTCTTCAAGTTGGGGAAGAATTAAATTGGATTGTATATGAGAAATAGCTAGTACAATTATGTCATTCAATAAATGCTACTGTCAGACCCCCTGCTTTTCAGAATAGATATGACGTTCAAAATAGGTTGCTTCTTTCCAGAACCCTAGGAAACTTCCGTCTGGCTCCCCGATACCCAACTCCTCAACTCAGGCCTGCGAGGACAAGCCATTGGATCGAAGAAGCAGATGAGCAGGTTCCAGACCCACACCCTGGGGTTGCAGGCAGAACACAGAAAGAGAGAGAAGACAGGGTGTGGTCACAGTGACTTCTCTCTGCAGAGGGAACTCAGGAACCTGAAGGAGCAGGGGAAACAAGGCTCGCAGCGACAGAAAAGCGGACTGTGCTTCTCGGGTTTTCTTTTCCTTCCCCTTGCGTGTTCCTTTTATTTTTAGTAAAATTCCCTTTGAAAACTGTAACCTGTCTTAGTGTGCTAAATGAAAATAGGAAATGGTGGATGATCTGTGCTTTGGCCGGGATAATAAACGGCAACAGTGGCTCCCTCTAGGGCAGGAGAGAGGGGCCTGAGAGGAAGCAGCCTCCAAGCTTCCTCCGGGCACCTGTTTGCAGATTGTGCCTACCCCCCAACCACTTCACTCGTCCCTGCCCACCCCACAACGACACAGTTCTTAGCCAAGGAATGATTTGAAGTATATATGATGACACTCTAGCTTGCACTAATCCAGTTGTTGAGTCATGGGTATCTCTTACTTATACTTCTTTGTACACAGAAGGTATTGTCAAAATTAAAACTCCACCCTTAAATAATCTGAATTTTTAACAAGGACGTAAGCACAAGAATATTTCTCCTAATATTATTTATTGGTGGGCGGGCAGCAGGAAGGAAAGAAACTTTTAGTAGTCAACATTGAGGCAACGGCTCAGTGAATCATGACACACCCATTCAGTGGAATATTAAGCAGTCATCAGAAAGACTATTTACAGCATGGGAAAGGACTTTGGTTATGTGAAAAAGTAGAATCAAAATGTATATGCAATGCAAACCATTAAAATAGGCTAGAATGTCAGCATTGATTGACCAGAAATTGTGCAACAATAATGGTTAACATTTACTTACTATGTGGTAGGTATTATTTTATGTTGTTCATGAACATAAACATGTAT
>NW_026652279.1:158580148-158598399 GCF_009828535.3 Hylobates moloch
ATACATGTTTATGTTCATGAACAACATAAAATAATACCTACCACATAATGAGTAAATGTTAACCATTATTGTTGCACAATTTCTGGTCAATCAATGCTGACATTCTAGCCTATTTTAATGGTTTGCATTGCATATACATTTTGATTCTACTTTTTCACGTAACCAAAGTCCTTTCCCGTGCTGTAAAGTCTTTCTGATGACTGCTTAATATTCCACTGAATGGGTGTGTCATGATTCACTGAGCCGTTGCCTCAATGTTGACTACTAAAAGTTTCTTTCCTTCCTGCTCCCCACCCACCAATAAATAATATTAGGAGAAATATTCTTGTGCTTACGTCCTTGTTAAAAATTCAGATTATTTAAGGGTGGAGTTTTAATTTTGACAATACCGTCTGTGTACAAAGAAGTATAAGTATGAGATACCCATGACTCAACAACTGGATTAGTGCAAGCTAGAGTGTCATCATATATACTTCAAATCATTCCTTGGCTAAGAACTGTGTCGTTGTGGGGTGGGCAGGGACGAGTGAAGTGGTTGGGGGGGTAGGCACAATCTGCAAACAGGTGCCCGGAGGAAGCTTGGAGGCTGCTTCCTCTCAGGCCCCTCTCTCCTGCCCTAGAGGGAGCCACTGTTGCCGTTTATTATCCCGGCCAAAGCACAGATCATCCACCATTTCCTATTTTCATTTAGCACACTAAGACAGGTTACAGTTTTCAAAGGGAATTTTACTAAAAATAAAAGGAACACGCAAGGGGAAGGAAAAGAAAACCCGAGAAGCACAGTCCGCTTTTCTGTCGCTGCGAGCCTTGTTTCCCCTGCTCCTTCAGGTTCCTGAGTTCCCTCTGCAGAGAGAAGTCACTGTGACCACACCCTGTCTTCTCTCTCTTTCTGTGTTCTGCCTGCAACCCCAGGGTGTGGGTCTGGAACCTGCTCATCTGCTTCTTCGATCCAATGGCTTGTCCTCGCAGGCCTGAGTTGAGGAGTTGGGTATCGGGGAGCCAGACGGAAGTTTCCTAGGGTTCTGGAAAGAAGCAACCTATTTTGAACGTCATATCTATTCTGAAAAGCAGGGGGTCTGACAGTAGCATTTATTGAATGACACAATTGTACTAGCTATTTCTCATATACAATCCAATTTAATTCTTCCCCAACTTGAAGAGAGGGTTTATTTTTCTAATAATGGATGAGAAAACTGAATCTTAGAGATTTAAAGTACTGTGCTCAAGGCCCATTTTTTGGCATGGGTATAACCCAGGCTATTTTTACTCATCTGGTTCCCCTCCTTCAAAATGGAAGCCCCATTACATAATTCCCAGCCTTTGCATTTGTTCAGGGCATATTGTGTGTGTATCACTAAGGGCCTTACTTGTGTTACTTACCTCACTTAATCCTCGCAGCTTCCTAATGAAGTAGATGTTATTCTCTCTCTCTCTTTCCATCCATCCATCCATCCATCCATCCATCCATCCATCCATCCATCCATCTCTCTATCTTTAATTTTACAAATGAAAAAACTAAGTCACAGAGAGGTTTAATAAATTCTGGCAGGATCTTAAAATTTAGTCAAGTAGGGCAGGAATTTGAAACTAGTCTAACTTCAAAATCTGTACTGTTAATAACTGTTAATACTGCAGAGAAGCAGTATGTATGTTTGTGTGTGTGACTATATATGTATATAGGTGTGCATGCATATGCATATACATGTTTATATATTTATATACATGTATGTGTTTACGTGTGTGTTTATGTGTATAGTTAGATACATAGATACATAGATGAATGGGTGGATGGATGGATAGATGGGTAGGTAGATAGATAGATAGATAGATAGATAGATAGATAGATAGATAGATAGATAAATGTCTTTGCCCATCTCATTTACTGCTGTATTTCTAGCACATAGAATAATGTCTGGCACACAGTAGGTGTTTAATAAGTATTTTCTAAATGCATGAATACATTTTCATGAGTCCAGGTCCCAATAAGAAAGACATGAAAGAGATGATGTCAAAGTAAAATATTTAAAGGAGAGTTTAATTATGAAATGACTCCTCTAAATATGCCAGCCAGAAGACCCAAGGATGATTCTGGGACTCAGGAGTGGCATCAGCAATGCTCCTCACCATCTCTGTGTCACCAGAGAGAAGCGGGTGGCTACTGAAACCAGAAAAGAGGACCAGTGAATGTCAGGCAAGGGACACAGCAGCTGAGGGGCCCCCAGGGAGGGAGCCAGGCATGACACTCCTCTCTCCCTCTGGTTCCCTGCCTGAACTTCCCAACCACCAAACCTAATGGGAAGCCGGGGGGCAAGGGAGCCACTTTCCGTGGTCCTCATGGGACAGCCTTTGGGGCAGAGAGAAGGGTGGAGAAGGGTGGAAGGACCTGGAGGGGCAGGGGAAGAGATCTGGCAGCAAATGGCTGTGTGCGCTAATCTGTCTGTTTCCAGGATGTCACGGTTCCTCCGGGAACATGCCAGTTACCAAGTGTCAGGACCCCGTCACTCATAGCCACGTGGGGAGAAGATGAACATTAGGGCCATGTTTAAAAGCATGAGCCAGTAACTGGCCAGAGATGGAAACTACCAGGAAGACATGTGTCGTGATCTGGCTAAGTTGTGAAGGTATGTGCTGAAGGGCTGGGTTTAGGCAGCTCCAGAGCACTTTGTGTCTTGATCTAGTGGATGCTGTTTGTTGCTGTCCATCATTCAACAGATGGGCTTTCCTGCTGCTGGACTGAGTCTCTGTGTGTGTACCATCCTTTTTCGAGGCCTGGACTGCTCTTGGCCAGGATCATCTCTGCTATTTTGCTTTTCTCTCCAGTCCCCAGCCCACACTACTTCTCAGTGAAGTTTTCAGTTAAGAACCTAGAGTTGTAGCCTGTGGTGGAATGTCTGTTCAGTCTTTTTCTGCCTTCCACAATGATGCCAATGGCTTCCTAAGCCATCCCCTCACAGGGCCGCCATCTTTTCACACGAAGGTGCCCTTGGGACTAGCTATGACCTCTGCCAGTCCCTGTACATTTTCCCATTGCTAGTTGGCCTAAATTAAGACCCTTGCATACAGGCATGTTTGCAGAGCCACACTAACTCCAATAGCTTGCCTGGCTCACAGATGATCTCACTCCCTTTCACCTTCTTTTCAAAAAAAATTTAAATTAATAAGAATTGTATATAATTATGGTGTACCATCTGATATTTTGTAATATGTGTACATTGGGGAATTGCTATATCGAGCTAACATGTATATAACCTCACCTACTTCTCATTTATTCATGGTGTGAACATTTAACATCCACTCTCTTAGTTATTTGCTTTCACCTTCTGCCTAAAGCTGTCACCTTACATAATTCCCTTGTTAAATGCTTGGTGTTTTTCTTTCCTTCTGTTTGCCCATTTTCCCTTCCAATATAGTTTTATCATCCTTGTTAAGGACTTTTAGAGGCAGAACACCATCTAAATAATACATTGCTGTAGGTGGTAGAGCTTGCATTTCTTGGCAAGAATAATATTTTGTGGTGATGATTTCCTGTGACTGTATTTTCAACCCTATTCTTTGAACATGGCATGTTGATAAAAGTGTGGATGATGGAGAAACATAGGCCTGAACTCACATAACCACAGGCAGGATTCTCTTTACTTTTTTTTTTTTGAGACAAAGTCTCACTCGGTCATCCAGGCTGGAGTGCAGTGGCGTGATCTTGGCTCACTGCAACCTCCGCTTCCTGAGTTCAAGCGATTCTCCTGCCTCAGCCTCCCAAGTAGCCGGGACTACAGGAGCGTGCCACCACACCCAGCTAATTTTTGTATTTTTAGTAGAGACGGGGTTTCACCATGTTGGCCAGGATGGTCTTGATCTCTTGACCTCGTGATCCACCCACCTTGGCCTCCCAAAGTGTTGGGATTACAGGTGTGAGCCACAGCTCCCAGCCCACAGGCAGGATTCTTAAACTCTAGTGGGATCATTAATTCATTCGCTTGTTCATTCATTCCAAGAACATTCATTGAACGCCTCCTATGTACCAGGTGGTTTTTTAGGCAAATTGGAGATAGACAAAGCAGACTGCACCCTTCCATCTGGGAACACAGTCCTTTATAAGATGGTGAACATAGTGTCTATCTTGGAGAGTGGTAGGATTTGGCACATAATAGTTGCTTAATAAATCTTATTCGTCATCCTTTCCATGCAGATAATAAATCTGATATTAGATGCATTTGAAAGACTTTTGGGAAAGATCATTTGGAGGGAAAATATTTTTGTAAGCCCTTTATAAATAGACACTTTTCAAGCATCATTAAAGTTTTAAAATTTCTGATTTGTCTTCTTGGCTTTTGGGTTGTAAAGGAAGGCACTTTTTTTTCTCTAAGGGTGTGAGGTAGAGCAGTTATCTCACAGTCATCTGAAGTCATTTTTCCTTCTTCTGCCACCTAAATAATAGCTCTAATTAACAATGACAGAGGTTCTCTCTTTCTCTAAACTATCAGCTTATTTGAGCTAGCCAGGCTGTTTGTGATGATCTGTTTCATGTGGACACTGTCTTTAAAAAATTTAAGAAACTTTGTTTTATCTTCTTTCCCTGCTAATAGCTTTATATCTCCTAATAAATCTGTGACATTTTATCTGGCCCAGGGCTTCTATAAATTCACATATTAGTTGGCTGAGCCATATGATGTAAATTTTTAAGGCTGTCCCACTGGCTTCATGAATTTAATTCTGTAATTGTTGAAATTAATGTTGTCTGACAATGTCATGATTTTCTCATTTTTTTTAATTCCTCAGTGTTGAAGCATCCTGTTTGCAGTTACTAAAACCATGACAGTCCACTACGGAATATTAATTGCATTAAGAAATTACTCAATTACTCAATTTGAGTGTTCCTTGTATTTCCTGCTGCAATACTGACTCATAAACTGAATTTAAAATAATTAAAAATTGAACATCTTAAATATTATTATACATTTGGGTCAAATGAATGGATAGAAATAGCTAATAAAGAAGAAAATTTACCTTTTCTAGTGTCTCAAATAGACCCTCTGCCCTCCCTCCACCATAAAAACAAAAACAAAAGAAAACCTTTTTTTAACAGGAAAAATAGGTGCTGCTTTTTGGTTGAGAAACTCCTTTGTGATACTCCTACTTTTGATTAATTAGAAAGCAGTTAGGATCAGAGAGAGTCTTTCTGGGAAATACCTATTTGTGTGGGGTACATATGACTATTATTCAAATTATTGGTCAAGGAAAAGTAGCAGTGATGCTAGACAGTTGCTGTGTGATCCCTACCCTTCTGTCGTTTTCAATTCTTTATTGTTTCATTGCTTATGGGGTATTCCCAGCTACAGAATTCAAGCTAGGGATTCTGATTGTCTTAAATAGTGTAGTGTTCAGGCCTTGAGAACAATGCTCATGGTAGCTTCCAATAAATATTTTTTGAGTGAATGTGATCTGATTCTAATTAACTGCATTGGGATGGGGAGGAGGTAGGATTTGGGGGAACAGATAGATGCAGGTGAATGCTCTAAAGTCCATTCAACAGGCAGCAAACAGTAGAGGTCAGATACAGTACAGATGTCAAGGAGTGATGGGGTAAACTGGTGATCCCTAGAGTCTAGCAAGCTAGGAGCTGGCTGCAAAAATCTCATATATCAGAAGAAACAAGGCTATTGACACATGACCCCTGGAATTCTAGATAGTTGGAGAGTTTATCAGCAGGTTGTATGATATAAGCAACATAGAAGAGCCTATGTACTGGAGTACTGGGATCTAAAATAAGACATAGCCTTACATTAGGTCATTTGTCACTTTAGCATGGATGACTGAAAAATATTATATCTTCTCTTTGAAATGGAAAAAAAATCAATCAAGGCCTTAGTTGTAATAAATGTTCTTTTAAGATGGTGAATTAACTGTTATTTTAAATTTTATAATAGATTTTAGATGGCTGAACTATAAACTGTAGCATGTTGATTTAAAAAGTGTTCCAATTTTGAAATACAGATGATGAAATTGACAGTGTGATTAGATAAAATCGAGGATATTTTTCTTTGGGCAACTGTAAAACATCAATCAAATTCTTTATTTAAAACTTCGTAAGACAGTCTGGAGATGCTGAAGTAAATATGACTTCCCTCTTGGACACTTTATGATGTAACAGGGAATAAATTGATTTTATTTCTTAACAAGGCACAGACTACATAAGACAAAGAATGAATAAAAGCCTTGAAATGGGCTTTAGTAATTTCTAGGCCCTGTAAAACGCTGCAGATGTCTGTGTTGAAAGGTGATGTGCAACATTTCTTGTGGTACAGCATCAACTTCATTTTTCCTGGGCTGAAGATTAATACCACAGGAAATTAAAGAACATAGTAAAGCTCAGAGAAAACTGGAGGCAAAATAGCTGGTACAAGGTCAATATCCAAACAACGAGGTAACAAGATCAGCAAATGCTAACAGCAGCTTCTAACTTTCTTTAATGAAAATTGCCCACTGAAATAACACCAGGTAAGTGGGCTTAGTTTTGTTATGTTGTTGCTGGATGATTTCTCCTTAGAGCATTGCTCTTTCTATAGGAGTATGGTATTCAGGCCTATCGCCCTGACAGCTGAATCAGAAATGGAAAAATCAGAAGGAATTTATTTACAGAGAATTATTGTGTCTGCTAGTGCATTTTAAATAAATATTTTACAACTTAGGACTTGTCTGCCTTCTATGCCATTTTTTAGATTTCCATCCTTCTCCATTTGAATATTAATTTATCATTTATCGGGGAGCATGCTTTAGCTCATAGAGTTTCAAGTTAGGACTCTTTTGTAAGGAGTAGGGATGACTCTTGTGGCCTGTGTATATGTATGTTTCAGTGGGGTTTGTGGATATGACCTGGTAAAAGGTGTCAAATTAGGAGCTTCTGTGGCATTGTTATGTCATGGAACTGCAAAATTGATTATGTTGTGCATTTTGATTTGGAAATGGAATATGACTGCATAATATGCCTTAGTGTGGATGGATGTGTTTGTGTTTTAAGTGACTCTTACTATTGTTAGCCATGCTTGCTTTGGAATACTTGGTTTCATGAAAGAAGAAAATAATATTTTTCAGTTGAATTTTGAGTATTAGTATGTTAGCTGTGTAATCCAATCAGGACAAGAATGGGAGAAATCATGAGTGACATTGGAGCAGGGAAGCAGAGTTGGACAGGAAGGTGAGGCATCTTTATTCTGCAATAGGAAACATGGTAGTTGCCATTTAGCAAATGCCCTGATGATGAGGTGGCCTCATATGTAGAGGCATGCTTGTTGTGTTGGACAGCACAGCCCCCAGACTCTGGAACAGGACAGCTTGTTCCAATGCCCTTTGCAATGTGGTTGCCTCCACAGTGGCTTGAACGCCTCACTGACACCATTCAGCTAATTTCAGCTTTGGTGTTGGCAGTGTTAATATACACAGAGCATTTTTCTGATGCCCCAGCCTGGGCCTGAACCCAAGAACCTTCTCTAGTGTTGACATTCACGGATGGACCAGAGCAATTGCTTTCAGAATAGAATAGCTGTACTTTGTGGTGATACAAAAAAACCCCTTGAATGTTCCTTCTGGAATGGATATGAGGGGAAATTTTTTTCGTTTTTTATTTTTAGGTTATTTCTTTATTTGTGTCTAACTTGGAGGATGGTAGGAGAAGAAAGAAGATTGCTTAGATGTTTTAGTAACATATATGCCACAATTTTTGACTATAACTATGTAACTGACCCTGATAGTTGCTACCATAAAAGGTCAACAATGCTTTCCTTGGATATCTAGTTGGGGGACTTCAATCTCCCTCTCTAAGCCACGGGCAGTTTCTTCCAGATGGCAGCTAGTTCTTTATGTAATCTCAAGCAAAATATTCCCTTCCCTCCCCTCTCCTCCCCTCTCAATCTTCCCTTCCCTCTTCTTCTTCCCTTCCCTCCCTTCCCCTTTCCTCCTCTTCTCTCCTCTCCTTTTGCACAGTATAAATTCAGTAAATGTATAAGAGCATGACTCAGCCTAATAGCAACCAGCTGTCCATCCTAGAGGCACACATAGCTCCTTTCCATGTTACCTGTGGGTTTTCGAGATGTTCTAATTTCTGAATCAGGATATCAGCCTCTGTGGTGCTTTCAGTTATCCTGTGGTTCTTCAGGCTAATGATTGCAAATGAGACCCCAGAGCCCATCACTGTTAGCACTGCTAGTTTGGAAAGAGAAGAGTAAAATCTCGAGGCCTATACCAAATTCTAACTTGAGAAATTTGAGATGAGCTGTTTGTCACTTTTTTTTTTTTTTTAAGTGTCTCTCTGTCTGCTAGGCTGGGGTGCAGTGCTGCCATCACCAGTTCATGGCAGCCTCGACCTCCTGGGCTCAAGTGAACCTCCTGCCTCAGCCTGCAGAGTAGCTGGGACCATAGGCATGCCCCACCATGCCTGGCTAATTTTTTAATTTAAGGCAGGATCTCACTATGTTGCTCAGGCTGATCTTGAACTCCTAGGCTCAGTGATCCTCCTGCCTTGGCCTCCCAAAGTGCTAGGATTACAGGCGTGAGCCATCACACCCGACCTGTATGTCACCTTTTAGAAATTAACAAAAGAACCTTGCTTATGTATGTTCACAGTATTATATTCTAGGCAGAATATAAATTGTCTTGTTTTAGGATAAAAGGAGACAGAGTTAGAATTAGGCAGTGCTTGATCATTGAAGGTTACAGAGCCACCTAATTGTTCCATGATGCTGTAGACCAGTGATCCTTCTACAGGATTCTTCTGGTAAGAATCTCACATTCTCTAAAAATGAATGTCTGCTTTACCATCCATTACTTTGATTTCTTTTAGGCCATTCTTAAATAATTTGGGCAGACTTTTATGTTTGTTTAAGTGGAACGTGTTTGCATTGTTACTGGGAGTGTGTTTAATTTTTCCAAAGGGTAATTGAATTATTCTGAAGTTGAATGCATGGTTTATGCACCACAACATATTAGCTTGTAAGTTGGCAATTGAGAGAGTCCCTGAGAATGAAACATTTTCTTCAAGCGTCGTAAGGATTTTGGGAGCTTAAAATGTGAATTTCAATCACAGACATTTTTTGTAGATGGTAGACTTAATTGGTCACACCTGACAGTGAAGCCATTTGAGAAGTAAATGTGCATCACATCAAGTTTGGCCTAATTAAATTATCTGGGGTAAGTAAGTATGTGGAAATGCTATGCCATTACTATAACTCACCTACACCAGGAGGTGCAAACAATGAGCTATATGGGGTTTATTCCTTTTGGAAGTCTTTTAATGAACTACCAAATAATTTCCAAAGTCCACAAGTTAGGAAACATCAGATTTTAGTATTTTAAATCTTTTTTTTTTTCCCAAAGGGGAACATTTTTACTGGACATAATCACCTTACTTTGGAATATTTTCCTCACTGCATAGTTAGGATTATTTTAGATAATCATGTTGAATATGCAGCTCTTTTTTTTATTGATGGAGGAGATAGTACTGGAAAAGGGAAGCAATAGATCTAAGTGTTCTTGTACATCCATCCCACCTTGCATCAGTCTATGATAGAACATTTTATTTTAATAACTTTACTTTTCTCTTTTAGTAAATGATACATTTACAAATGGATTCTGGGTTTTTTATTCTGTGTTATTTATCTGGCAATTCTATTTACCCAGATTTTTTGGTTTTCATGTCTATATTTTCTGTTTGTGACCAACTAAAATTCATGAAAGTTAAGTATCTCAAGATTTAAGAAAGAATCAAAACTAAATTTCAACTGGGTAAAAAAGGGGGAATGTAAAAGAGTGAATAGAAGTATAGAGAAGTAGCTTATGAGCATGCCACCATTTATATGGAGAGTCCTGGGATAATAGTATTAGGAAATTTGGTTTATGGTCTTGCCAATGACTGGCTGATCTTAGTTAAGTGCATTTTGTTGGGTCTCTGGGCTTCTGTTGCCCTCAGTGGTGGTGGGAATAATCAGGTTTCAGTGAAGACACAACCTCAAGTGTCACTGTAATGTAGGCTGATTGGTTTTGGAGAGGGTCTGCCCTGTCAAAAACAGATTTGATATACTAATTTAAATAATTTAGAACACTTAAAAACTGCCAACCAATAGATTTATGTACATTTCAAAGAGGAAATACCTTGAAGATTTTTATGATTAAGATAAATAAATTGGCCAGACATGGTGGCTCACGCCTGTAATCTGAGCACTTTGGGAGGCCAAGGTGGGCAGATCACCTGAGGTCGGGAGTTCAAGACCAGCCTGACCAAAATGGAGAAACCCCGTCTCTACTAAAAATACAAAATTAGCCAGGCATGGTGGCTCATTCCTGTAATCCCAGCTACTCAGAAGGCTGAGACAGGAGAATTGCTTGAACTCGGGAGGCGAAGGTTGCGGTAAGCCAAGATCGTGCCATTGCACTCCAGCCCTGGCAGCAAGAGCGAAACTCCATCTCAAAAATAAATAAATAATAATAAAGAAATTAAGACATTATAATATCTTTTGTTTTGGTGGCGGTTGTGTATATTGTTGCTAATCAAAATATGTGAACCTTCTTCTAACACATACTATTTAAATGGAACAACACATTCTGTGTTTCAATTTCTGTCTTATACATAGCAAATATTTTTCTGTTTAAGTAAATAAAATGGCATAGTTATGTTCTTGGGGGCCTTAAAATCTAGGATAGACATCTTGGTATGAATACACATTTATGGCACATACATATGGTAAAGTGAAATATTAAACCAAGATATGAAAGAATCTTTTGTCAAGTACAAGGCAAAGTTTTTTAACAATGGTTATTATTGATGAGAGCCAGCTACTCTTAACATTATTCACATTAATTGATTAGACAGTAGTGTCTTGGTGCTCCATTGTGATGTTATCTTGCTAGTGTGCTGCATAAATATTTTTATATCATTTAAAACTGTGGCCTGTAAAATCTATAGTTGTAAGGATTAGTCCCTTTATCTTGACACAAGATAGAAGTATTTTTGGCCAATCTCTTGGGAAAAATATGCCCTAAAATACTGGTTTTACATGATCCCATATTTTGCAGGTTCCATACAAAAGTACAAATACGGCTTCCATATCAGATATATTTCTTCTCATCAACAGACTATATTTACTACAAACTTTGGGATAAATATTTACCCATTTTTGCTCTAAAAATAGATGCTTAACAGCACTTGTGGAGAGTCACGCTAATCAATTTCATCTGGCCTCTAAAACAGGTGTCATTTTGATAAATGGTCCTAATTAAGCTGAGATATCAAGTAGGATGCCGATTGAGTTAATGCATTGGCACCTATATGGCCACGGTCAGACAAGTACTGATGTTACGATGAGGTAAAGGCAGCCCTTTATTAACTTGGTTAAATTTTCAAGTTCTACATCTCCCACTGTTTGATCAAAGAACCTCTGTACTGTGACACCACTGGCTTTAACTTGCATTCACATGGTTGCAGGAGGCAAAGGTAGCTATGGAAAATTTAGTTCTTTCAGGTTATTTTTTAAATAACTGATTTCTATCCTGCAGTGAGAGACAAATGCATAAAAATGATTAATGTAGACAAGAAGCCTCATTGTTTCCAATCTATGATTCATATTTTTTTCTGCACAACATGGACTTCAGCTGCTGGAAACAAAGCTCTTTTATGTCTTCTTATATTAATTTCAATACAGATTGTCCAGGTAGAGAATGTGCAGAAGGCCTTCATTGCATGCTTCTTCATGATTGTTGATGCAAGATGACACAAGGACTGACCTTCTCTTTTGAATTCCAGTTGCTTTATGATCTCACAGTATCAAATTATACCATCAACAATTCTACGGTTGGGTATTCTAAGAGAGGACTTGTAATTTCTCTTTTTATCTCTACTTATTCATTTAAAAATTTCGTGGGAATAGGAGAGGTATGTTGAGGGCATATTTTAACAATCTCGGAGAACTTAGTTCAGTTGATCTTTATTAGAAGGTTATCACCTCAGCCTTCTAATAAAGGATCAAGTAGTAGATATTTCAGGCTTTGTGGGCCATATGTTCTCTGTTGCAGCTACTAAACACTGTTGTTATGATGTGAAACCAGCCATAGATAATACATATGTGAATAGGTATGGCTGTGTTCCAATACAACATTATTTATGGCTATCAAAATTTGAAATTTCATATAATTTTCATGTATAATGAATATATAGTTTTTTTGAGACAGAGTCTTCCTCTGTCACTCAGGCTGGAGTGCAGTGGCACGATCTTGGCTCATTCCACCCTCTGCCTCCCGGGTTTAAGTGATTCTCCTGCCTCAGCCTCTGAGTTGCCGGGATTACAGCCACCTGCTACCACACCCAGCTAATGTTTGTATTTTCAGTACAGGCAGGGTTTCATCATGTTGGCCAGGCTGGTCTTAAACTCCTGATCTCAAGTGATCCACCTGTCTCGACCTCCCAAAGTGCTAGGATTACAGGTGTGGGCCACCATGCCCGGCCTGTCATGAATATTCTTTATTTTTTTATGCAACCATCTAGAAATATAAAAATGTTCTTAGCCTGTAGCCATACAAATACAGGCAATGGGCCAGTGTTGGTCCATGGGATGTGGTTTGCCACCCCTTATTTTAATGCATTTCTTGAAACTCTGTGCTAAGGAATTAAGCATTGTTTCTGCCTTCAGGGAACTTTTCATTCAGATGGAGAAAAAGCCACATAAAAACAGATCAATGTAATAAAACAGAACATCATTAAAGGCTAAAACCGAAACCATACTAATTCTCTGGGCAGCCCCAGAAGGAGGAAGAGGGACCAGGAGAGGGTGAGTTAAGGAGCAAGCATTGTGCAGAGGAATGTGGTTATGGGCGCGGGTGTGAGGAGAGCAGTGTGGATGGAGAAGCAGAGATCCTAAGGGACATGCAGCTCAGACAAGAAAAGGCAGAAGATGCTTTTTAAATTTAGGAAGGGTTTCAAGTTATCATAAGGGAGCCAAAATGTCACCCATTTCAAGATCTGGTTTTGCTCTTTTGTATAGCCATCAAAATACCAAAAAGTGAAATTAATTATATACTCGGTTTGAATGCCATGGTCTATGCTGAAAAACCCAGGAGGAGTACTAATTCTGGTTTTCTCTGATTTTTGGGGCCTATCACTTTGATGCTGGACAGCACTTGCCATTTCTCATTCCTCCATGTACATTTGGTCATTCGGTAATCACTATTACACCACCTTCTGTGAGTTAAGAATTAGACTGATGCATTAGTCAGCTCAGGCTGCCATAATAAAATACCATACTCTGGGTGGCTTAAAAAACAGGCACTTATCTCTCACAGTTCTAGAGTCTGGGAAGACCAAGCTTAAGGTGCTGGCGCATTTGGTCCTAGTGAGGGCTCTCTTCCTGGCTCACAGATAGCTCCCTTCTCATGGTGTCTTCATGTGGTGGAGAGAGAGACGGGAAACATGCCCTCTAGTGTCTGCTCTTACAAGGGCATTAATGCTATCATAAAGATCCCATCCTCTTGACCTTATCTAACCCTAATTATCTCCCAAAGGCTCCACCTTCAGTTACCATCATATTTGGAGTTAGGGCTTCAACATATAAGTTTGGGAGTCACAAACATTCAGTCCGTACCAAATGGGTATTGAGGATATAAATAATAGAAGAGAACATAATTTCAGCCTTCAAGGGGTTCACTGTCTCAAGGGGAGACCCCACCCCTTTAGGCTCTTAGTATTACAGAATGATACATGATGAAATAAAAGGCATATTGCAAGGGAGGATTCAGGCAGAAGCACTTAACTCTGCTTGGAAGGTTAGGGCAAGGGAAGGATTCACAGAGAGGGAAACATTTAGGCTGTGTCTCAAAAGACAAGTAAGAAGTAACCAAGAAGAATATTCTCTACAGTACATGTGGAGTTAGGAAAGCACGGGGTATGTTCAAGAATTGCAAGTAACTCAGGTTAGAGCATGGGAAGAACATGTTGAATTGGCAGAAGATGAGTCTAAAAGAGCATCAGAGCTTAGGAGTTTGAAAGATTTTTCATATTAAGGAGTTTAAACTTTATCCTGTGGGTAATGGTGAGTTGTTGAAGGACCCTGAGAAGAGTAGTGATATACTCATATTTGTCTTTTAGAGTGTAATGTAGAAGATGGATTGGAGTGGGCAAAAGGATATGGCAGGGAAACAAGAGCCCATCATTTTGGTCCATGTGAGAAACGATGAAAAGTTAAAAAGGCAGTGAGGCTTGGAACTGAGAGGGTAGAAAACTCTCAGGGTACTGGTTTTAACAACTGTATAGATGATCAACCAGATAGAGATCACTGGATTGATTTGATGGGAAAGGTAAATTGAGTTTTTGGAGATGCTGAATTTGCGGTTCCAAGTGTAACTATTCAGATCCTAGGTGAAATATGGGTCTGGAGATGCAGACTTGGGAGTCACTCAGCATGAAATTGTAGTCAAAGCCTTGGGAGCTGAGGAAACAGGTCAGGGTGGGTGAGTTATAGGAGAAGAGGAGGTCCAAGGATGGAATTTGGTGAAGACCAATATCTGGGAGGAGCCCAGGAGCAGTATGGAAGCCAAGAGAGGACTGGATGGGAATAGAGGAAGTGGAGACATGAGTGTAGACTTCTCTCACAAAAATGGAACTAAATTGCTTTTAGGGGACTCAAAGTCAAGAGAGGCTTTCTAAAAGATGGACAGTATCTGAGCATGTTCACAGGCTGAGATGATGGGGCCAGTAAAGACAGATGGTTCATGATATAGCAGAGAAAGGAGGCAGGGTCTTGAAAATGTTAGGATCCAAATGATTAACTTGGATAGGAATGGAACCCAAGACAAACAGAAAGAGGTGAAGATGCTTGCGGAAATTGACAGATATAGTGGTTGAGGATTAAGAAGTTAAGGCAGCTCCCACCTGGATCTACATCTTGTCTATATGGGAGGTGGTAAGACCACCTACTCTGGGTAAGGTGGAAAGAGAGGTATGAAGGGTAATGTGGAAGCGGCCAGTTAGGAAAGCAGAGAGGGGCTGCCTCAGTGAAACTCCAGAGTGTGTGCATGTTGAGGGAGGGATTGGAGAAGAAAGCAAGTGGGGCCAGTACAGGGCTCCTCCATCCTTACTGTGCCTATTGATCCTGTGGGAATCTTGCTCACATGCAGATTTTGATTCATTATGTCTGGGGTGGGGCTTGAAATCCTGAATTTGTCACACTCCCAAGTCCCAAGTGATGCTGATACTATAGTCCTGTATTAGTCCATTCTCACACTGCTATAAAGAAATGCCTAAGAATGGGTAATTTATAAGGAAAAGAAGTTTAATTGGCTCATGGTTCCATAGGCTGTACATGAAGAATGGTTGAGGAGGCCTCAGGAAACTTACAACCATGGCAGAAAGCAAAGGGGAAGGAGGTGTGTCTTAGATGGCCAGAGCAGGAGGAAGGCGGGAGGGGAGGTGCTACACACATTTAAACAACCAGATCTCATGATAACTCAGTATCATGAGAACAGTACCAGAGGGGAAATCCACCCCGTGATCCAGTCACTTTCCACCAGGCCCCACCTCTAACATTGGGATTTACAATTTGACATGAGATTTGGGCAGGGAAACAGACTCAAGCCATATCAAGGCCCATGCACAAAAGTTTGAGTAGCAAGAAAGCAGGAAATTTTTCTGGAACTGGCTTGTATACACTTGCTGTATTTACTAAGATTATGTGTTTATGTGAAGGGTGGGGTCAGATGAAGACTGCTGATAGAGTACATAGGAGGTCTAACCTTCTGACTCTAGCCTTGGTCTCTGTACTGACCAGTCATAAAGTGTAAATACAAGCTATTGTTCCCTATGATGTTGGAAATAAAAATGTTAATGGCACCAGCATTAATGATTGTGTGCTTGTTTCCAGCAGCATTTGTCTGCTTGGGTATAAAAGGGATACACATAGCCCATTGTTCTGAAGGGGAGTGTGGTAAGAAAGTTGAAGAAATGTGCCACATTGACTGGATTTGGAAAAGAGGTAGAGCACATAGCCTCGAGAGGGTGTTAAGGTGCAAGAGTGAGAAAAATGGATTGTTGTGAGATTATGTTCTCAGAGTGTGAATTCAGAGTATAAGATGCTAGAGCAGAGGTAGGTAACCTAAGATATGACACAGTTCAACATGGCTATCAGTGTGGTTGTTAAGTAGGTGTTGGGATGGATGGCAGGAGTTGAGGATCAGAGAAAGACAAATGTGAAAGCTTCGCTGGTTGTGAAAAAGATCATAGGATTGTAATAATAAGGAAAAGGAGGTGTGGGGATAGTAGAGTCAGAGGTCATGGGCCTCTGAGAGGTGTCCTACAAAGGTAGAAAAGTAACCAGAAATGGCAGACAAAATATAAACAAGAATGCTTGTGTATTGGGTGTGAGAGAATGTGCAGTCTCCACCAGAGAGGGCTAAAAGGGGAAAATCAGTACCTAGGAAGTGTGGGATCTAAATAGGGTGGTGAAGAGCTCTGAGCATCCTGAGATAAGCTTGAAAAATCACAGATGGGAGTGTCAGGGGGTCAGTGGTAATGAGCAGGAGGGTTTCCAGGGAGCCCAGAGACAAGGACTGGAGAGGGATTGGCTGTGGGGGAATCAGGTGGAACCAGGGAAGGGAAGATCAGTAGGAAGATGAACATGGGAGAAATGATTGGTACCTAAAGATGATTTCCCTTGGTGCTGTGCTCAAAGATAAGGAGAAGCAACAGAGATTTTGTTCACTGGTCTAGGGGTTCTGGCTGAAACTTGGGTAAAAATGTTGTTGGGAAAGAAATTAGCAAATGTGTTCCCAGGATGGATGTGTTGGGTGGTTAGGCCTAGTGTGTTTCATGATGTATGTGGCCTTGGTCTGCCAAAGAAGAAGTCTGCTTATTTTATGCCTACCAAACAAGAAACCTCTACAGGTTTAATTTCATACTTTTGGTAAACATGTTAACCATTCTTTTTGAATGACAGTGCAGAAGAATCTATTGCATGATTGATACATTGCCTTTTTAAAAATAAAATATTGATTTTGTGTAAAGAATATGTTTTCCTCTAATTGTAGTGTGGAAATATTTCTATAAATTGTAAAACAAAAAAATTACAATAAAATGAATTTCTAACTTCCTGCCCTAAGTGGGACCACTATTAGGCTAGCAAGAGTAGAATTTCCATCCAGAAAAAGGACTTTTTATTTATTTTTTCTTGAAGTTATATAAGGTATTATATGCAAAAGGCTTGTCATGGCTATGGAATGGGTAGAATATTGCAGTGTTGCATCATTGGTTCTTCTTTTCGTTCCTTTAGTTTTGTATAGTAGCTATTACTGTACCATTGAAAGCAATAGCCAGTGGAAAATGTGGTTTTGAACTTGATGAATATAGAAAATTCATTTTATCATAAAGGGTTTGGAATAACTAAGAAATCAACTATAGTTTGAAGAGTTCCAGCAAAATAAATCTGAAATGGAAAGAGCAACAGTGATGAGGGCTAGAAAGGATACATAACAAATGAAAATAAAGTCAGTTACAAGGAAGACCGAAAACACAGAAGGAAATTGGGAGAATAATAAAGGAGATAATGAAACACAATAGAAAACAATGAGATGATAGCCATTTGTGTTTACCTGGGAGCTTCACTCAGAAATTAAACTTGATAGGAAGAGGGAATGTGGAGAAGTTGGGCAGCAAGCTGATAATGACTTGGTACCCGAAGTTTAGAGATGTGGTCAGAGCAAGTCTGTCAATAGGAAATAAAATCTATGGAAGGAATTTAAATATAATTCAGGGAGCGTTCGGGGATTTAGTGTTAAGGATTAACATGGTCAAAATTACAGCAGGAAATAATTTGCATTCAGGATGCAGATTCACAAAGAAGCCAGGGAGAGGCATTTTAGGGGAAAGAATGTGGTTACCTTACTTACTGTGTGTTGGATGGGACACACCATAGCACATCAACACACCCAGGTTCTGCAGTGGATGCAACTTATAAACAAGACTCTTTCTTTTGGGTCTTTGTTTTTTCATCTGTTAAAAAAAAAAAAAAAGAAAAAGGAAAGAAAAAGAAGCCAGGCGCGGTGGCTTATGCCTGTAATCCCAGCACTTTGGGAGGCTGAGGCAGGCATATCACCTGAGGTCAGGAGTTTGAGACCAGCCTGGCCAACATGGTGAAAACCCGTCTCTACTAAAAATACAAGAATTAGCCGGGCATGGTGGCACGTGCCTGTAATCCCAGCTACTAGGGAGGCTGAGGCAGGAGAAT
>NW_026652279.1:158598499-158603775 GCF_009828535.3 Hylobates moloch
CTGTCTATAAAGTGGAGCCTGGCCCTCATGAATGGCTGAAAACAAAGTATCTGATCAACTCTGAGCTTAAACCTATGTAACTTCTATTCAAGCCCTTTTCCCAGTTTTATTTTACAGTGCAGGGAAGTGAACTCTGGGGATCTGGGGAGATGAGAGGTTTTGCAGCTCTCCAAAGCAATCCAGTGTCACTATGGGTTATTTCTAAAAGGCAAAGGTATAAGGCTTGGTTTTTACAGCCTTTTAAAAAATTATTTGCCAGTGTTATAAGTTGACATTTCAAAATGCTGAAATTTGAAAATAACTTTTTAAAAGTTCTAATTAAGCAATAATAAGTGGAATTGACATTTTCTACCATTTGCTGAGCAGTTCCCTAGCTAATAACCCCTGTGTATCAAATTCCCAACCCAAAGACATTATATAAATATAGAATGATGTTGTGGTACTGGGTAGGAAATTGGGGTCTTAGAGTCCAACTTACTTCCACTCCATTCTTCATCCCTCTGCAAAGTGCTATTGATGTTACCCTAAAAAGAAAAAAGGAATTACTCTTTCTTGGAAATTTTGAATTGAAATGGACTTTCCTTAAGCAATCTTAATTTAATTAATATGCACACACTTTTTTTTTTCCGAGACAGGGTCTTGCTTTGTCACCCAGGCTAGGTGTAGTTATGTGATCATGGCTCACTGTAGCCTCAAACTCCTGGCTCAAGTGATCCTCCCACCT
Source organism: Hylobates moloch (assembly GCF_009828535.3). Classification (NCBI taxonomy): domain Eukaryota; kingdom Metazoa; phylum Chordata; class Mammalia; order Primates; family Hylobatidae; genus Hylobates; species Hylobates moloch. The sequence goes on from NW_026652279.1 coordinate 158,599,224, forward strand.
CAGCCTCACAAGTAGCTGGGACTACAGGCACGTAACACCATGCCCAGCTAATTAAAAATTTTCTTTTTTTGTAGAGATGGTGTCTCATTATGTTTCCCATGCTGGTCTCAAACTCCTGGACTTAAACAATCCTCCTGCCTCGGCCTCCCAAAGTAATGGGATTACAGGCGTGAGACACCGTGTTTGATGAGCACAACACTGTTGACTCTGATTCATTTAGCATCCCTTGTAACACTCCAGCTATTTTTTGTAGTGTGAAAAGTAAAAATTCCTATTTAGGAATTTAAGAACTATAGGCACATAGGCTGGCCCAAAAGAAGGAAAGCTTTATGATGGAGTAATTTAGGATTATGATGGAATTGCAGACCCGTGGTGGTGTGGGGAGGGGTCAGTGGACAGGACGATGGTGACCTTCCTTCATCTTGACCAGAATAGAGCCAGTTTATACTTGTTATCATGGTCTTTCTTTTCTCAGAAGGTTACTCATTTGGATGATAAAATAGATGGTCACCCTATTTAATTGCCTATGAATTCCATGGTTACTCAAGATATAATGTAAGCAACACTGGAGGTAGAATAAAAATATCTGACTTCAATTCAAGTCTGTGAGGAGTATTGGGCAGTTTGCTTCACTTCATTGTGGCTTTTTCCTTATCTGTAAGATGGGGATAACCTCTGTAGAGTTAAGTAGAATTCTGGACTACTCCATGCAGTAGGAATTATCATCCCCATATTATGATGCTCTTGCAGGGTTTTTTTTTTTTTTTTTTTTTTTTAAAATGCCCTGCAAGAGCACCATAGCAATGCTTAGCAAGTATGGATGCAAGACGTTTTAGTCTAGTCTGAATTTACTGCTGATAATTGGGTCTCTAAGTAGTTGATATGTTGAATCATCTGATGTTTTGTGGAAAATACAAGTTGCTAACTCCCCTTCATTGGGTGCCTCAGATCAGAGTGTCATTCATGTTAACCAGTTTTGGGGACCCAAAGTTCATTCCTGACTCTGATCCTGAGAGGGTTTGGTGCAGGCATTACAATATGCAGAGGTTGGAGAATCATTTGCAAAGGGAATGTGAGGCTGGGTGTAAAGATTCTGAGATTACCTGGGACAGAGGTCTGGGCTGAAGGACAGGATAAACAGCAACTTACTTTTTGTTGTTCCCACTTTACACAGTAGATATGTGTCAATAAATATTTGAAAGTAAAATTTTACATTATCCATTGATTCTCCACTCAAATTTTGCTCATCTTTTTTTCCTAAAAGGGTGGCAGAGTCTTTTAATTGACAGAACAAAGGGCTGGGAGACCCAATTTTAGATTTGCACTAATTCCCATTTTTACGGTGGGTACATCCCTTGAGATTTCTAAAATTCTTTTCACTTTCAATGATTAGGAATGTTGGATCAAACAAATACACTATAGCTAATATATTTGACTTTAGATTTTAATGAGTCTTTCATTCATGCAACAAGTGCTTATTGAATGCCTGTTCAATAAATGCCTATGTGCCACACACATTCCAGCTACCAATAAATCAGAAGTGAACAAAATAAATATAGTACCTGCCTCCAAGGAAAGGTCAGTCTGCATACCCTGAGCTGTATGTTCTAACCATTTCTGAAAGATTGGTGATATGGTTTGGCTGTGTGTTTCCACCCAAATATCATCTTGAATTGTAGTTCCCATAATCACCACATGTCATGGGAGGGACCTGATGGGAGGGACCCAGTGGAAGGCAATTAAATCCTGGGGGCGGGTTTTTTTGTATGCTGGTCTCATGATAGTGAATAAGTCTCACAAGATCTGATGGTTGTGTAAAGGACAGTTCCCCTGTACATGCTTTCTTGCCTGCCACCATGTAAGATGTGCCTTTGCTCCTCCTTCACCTTCCACCCTGATTTTGAGGTCTCCCCAGCCATGTGGAACTGTGAGTCTATTAAACCTCTTTCCTTTATAAATCATCCACTCTTGGGTATGACCTTATAGCAGAGTGAGAATGGACTAACACAATTGGCATCTCTCATCTTGTGCTTTAACAGGAAATAGTATTTTAAGTTTCTTCTTCTAATTGTATTTAACCAATCTAAATCTTTTGGAATTTAAGTCTAAATTCTAATTCTAATTTAACCATTTCTAAGTCTTTAAATCTAATAAACTTCTGGTTTCAACTTAAGCTATTTTATTTCTACTTTTCCTCAGTTGGAAGGGAGGAAATCTATTCTCCTGACTATTTGAATGTCCTTTGTGTTATTAAAAATCTGTGTTAGTCCTTCCAAGGCACCGTGTGAGTAATACCATGTAGTTACTTTAAGTTTCATGATGAACTCAACTATTAGCTTACATCTTAATTTCTTTTATGCTAGTATAAACTGTTTTGTAAATTTTAAAGTCTGAGGCTGATTTTATAAGTGCTATATTATAACATTAGCAAGATGGTTCCCACTAGGATGAGAAATTATGTGAAACTGGTAAGTCAAGAATTTCATGTGGTGGAGAGGACAGGGGAGTAGGCAGGGGAAGGGGCAGTTATGTTGTTCCTGCTGGGAGGTTGGTTACCATTGGGCTTATCATGTCAGGATCTTGTTGATAGGAAGGACTAAACATGGAACAGATTCTCACCTAAACACTCAGGCCTCTTCTCATGACTTGTAGGCAGCTTCCTTCTTGCTGTGTGCTCACATGACCTCTTCTTTACAGACAGACACACACACACACACTCACACACACACACACACACACACACACACTCAAAGGGCAAAGAGAGAGAGAGCAAGCTCTGATGTCTCTTCATCTTTTATAAGGACATCAATCCTATTGGGTGAGGGTTCTACCCTCATGATTTCTAATTGTAATCACCTCTTTAAATGCCCTATACTTAATATAGTCCCACGGGGGGTTGGGGCTCCAACCTATGAATTTTGGGGAAACACAATTTAGTCCTGTATTAGTCTGTTCTCACACTGCTAATAAAGACATACCAGAGACTGGGTAATTTATAAAAGAAAGAGGTTTAATTGACTCACAGTTCCACAGGGCTGGGGAGGCCTCAGGAAACTTACAATCATGGCAGGGGAAGCAAACATGTCCTTCACATGGCAGCAGCAGGGAGAAGTGCAGAGTGAAGAAGGGGAAAAGCCCTTTACAAAACCATCAGATCTTGTGAGAACTCACTCACTATCACGAGACCAGCATGGAGGTAACCAACCCCCATCAATTACCTCCCACTGGGTTCCTCCCATGACACGTGGGGATTATGGGAACTACAGTTCAAGATGAGATATGGGTGGGACACAGCCAAACCACATCAAGTCTATAGCAATATGGCTTAATGTGAGGGCATAGATCACATTTTTGGTTTGAGAATATGGTATAAAGCAACTCTTCCTAAAATTTCATTAGTAATCATGATAACTGTTACTGGATATAGATGTGAGATATTCCCATATTACACAACACTGAAAGACACCAACTTGAAATGGTTTGACTTAATTATACCATTTATATTTTGTATATTACATCTTGTATTTATATGCGATATAACTTGACATGAAAAATTTGAAGACACACACACACACACACACACACACACACACTTTGAAAACCATCCATGAATCACATTCCTTCAAACCTGGGAGCTGAGTAGGTTGACCACAGATAGCATCTATGCTAGCCCATGAGCTAGCAGCACTCTGGCTGGTAAGCGAAAATATTGGAAATAAAAGTATCCCATGAACCACACTTGACTTTATAGCCTGAAAACATTCCTGAATGATTGTGTAACTGTTGTTATATTGTACTGTTATCTTAATGTTCAGTGCTCTTACAATTTATAATTGTTTGTATATACCATAACAATGGCTCAGAACTCATTGAGTGGTAGTGTTGTTAAACATGCCCCCAAATCAAGAGCCATGGAATGAAATTAGATGTAATAAGCTATGTAAAGGGTGAAGGTTTTATGGTTTTATGGGTCATTTATTGTGTAATTTTTATGCTATTTCATATACTTAAAATGTATATTTAAAAATGAAATTACATGGCAATTGTGCTATTTATGAAGTCTTTGGATGCATCCCCCTGCCTTACAATTTATTACAATAGAAAAATTTGTGTTGAATTATGTGAGTTTTGAAAAATGCATGGTGTTTGTCAACCTCTTCCTCAAAAAAATGTGACCGCTTCGTGCATACTACAACTAAGCATCAATAGCTTGTTAACCTAGAGACAAGGTGGGGGGAAGTCATTCTGCTTTCCATGAAATGTGCGCTTCTGCCTGTTCAGAATGTACATCTCTGTGATTATTTAAATAATCTGTAATTGAAAAATTGTGTCCATTTCCTTGAATTAGCACCAGGATGAAATTGACATAATATCAGGAATACTAGACCCAAGGGAAAGCCGTCTTTAGCTTTGACTGAGTTTTCATGCTAAAGTCAGCTTTTCCCGAAATTATTTGATATGTGAAACACACCTCCACCCAGAATCATTAATGTGCAATTTTGTCCGGAAGCAAGAGGATAAGCAAGATGATCTGATGTCCTTTGCAGTCTGA
>NW_026652279.1:158603875-158604659 GCF_009828535.3 Hylobates moloch
GTGGGAAGGAGTATAGAGGTGAATCCCTCACCCTGGCTGGCTCCTAGCCCTGGGAGGTGGGCCAGAGAGTGGTCCCCACAACCCAGGAGGCCAGGCTCCATTCTGAGAACAGGCATGTGGCTGCCATTGCAGCAAATTCTCTCACTCCTCAATAACTGTCAAAAAAACCTGTCTCCTCCCCTACCCAACCCTCCCAGGGATTTGTTAATCAAGAAAACACTGTTAATCAGAGTGAAATATCCAGATCTGGACCTGGGTCAGTGGCTGCTCTGTTCTTGTCCAGATCTGTCTTTTGTAAGCCAATGGTCTACTCCAGGTAATAAATGTCTGAATCTTGGCTTCCACTATCTATAATCTATACTAAATCTTTTGTGATTTATTAAATACTTAAGAACTATGTATCATGGGCACTAACAATATCCTCATTTTCTGAAAATTTGTTCATGTTTCTTGAATAATTTTCCACCCAAACAATATTAATATTCTTATGTCTTAAGGAGAAAGCTAGGGCCAGAAAGGTATTCCCAAACACATCATTATTTTCAATTAGATCCAGTATTCTAATTATAATAAATATTATGATTCATTTATTTTCCATTTGTTATATTAATGTGGGTGCTCACATGCGTTTTCCCTTCTTCTGTGAAAGTTAAGTCAACTGTAGAATATGGACTGAGAAAACTTTCTAAGTGAATGGTTCTCAACCTGGGCTCCTTGAACTCTCAAAGGGATCAAGAGTAGAACTCAGGGAGTCCATTTATTTGGATAGAAAACTATATTGAAA
>NW_026652279.1:158604669-158725114 GCF_009828535.3 Hylobates moloch
TATGTGGTAGGTATTATTTTATGTTGTTCATGAACATAAACATGTATAATTCTCAGAACAATTCTATGATTGTTGTATGGATGAGGAAACTGAGAAACACAGACGTTAAAGAACTTATCCATGTTTACCCAGGAAGCAAGTGGCAGAAATGGGATTTGAGCCCAGGGGGTCAGCTCTGGAAGCATGCTCTTCACTACTATGCATTATTACCTCCCATAAATAGGTTGATAACAGCAACAACTACCAATTGTCAAGAGCAGTAATCATTTTGGTTAACCTTCACAACAACCCTGTGTGTAGATTTTATTAACCCCATTAAAAAGATGAAAAATGCAGCATGAGAAAGAGCTAAGTAAATTGTCCAACTATACAAAGCCAGGAACCACAAACTCAAACCTTACTCCATAGCCCATATCCTAACCGTGACACTATATATTAATTCTACCTTGCACTATTTTCTAAATCTTCTACAATGAGCATATATTACTTTGATTAAAAAAAAGGGGGGAAAAAAACAGAAAAAAGTTCAACAGAAAAAAGCTTTTTTTAACAAAAAAGAAATTGAAACTACAAAAGAATCTCACATTTTAGACTTAAAAACAAAATTTAAACTCCCACTTTAGGGCTTCCCCTTAAGTCTTTTTTAATATTCATTTTTCACAGAACTATAGAAGAGTACACAGAGTTTTATATCACCAAGAAATAATTTTGACTGGTAACACTTGGGAAAGGCAACATTTCTTTATGTGATTGGTTGGATAAACCCACTGCCATCGGCATTTCACATCTAGAATTCAATTTAATGGAATGACCAATGATTTTCTCTCCAAGCTATCCAAGCTGTGTCTCGTTACCCATTAACAACCAAGAATTACTAATCACTGGGTGAACAGAAAGCCATAAACAGGCACATGACACATCGCAAGGAGGGAGTCCCTGCTTCCTCAAGAACATTGCTGATATGCAGCGTCGCCAGTTGGACAAAACAGGTCCATATTTTGAAGCTGCTGTTGTAACACAGACACTGTAACACAGAGATAAAGGGCCCGAAAAGCAAGCTGCCTTTATCACCATCCTCATCCCACAGCAAAACCTTGATTCATTTCTAAACACCCCTGTGGTTTGATGACCCCCTCCCACTCTGGTAAAATGGGTCTCAGGGAGGAGGAAATGTGAGGGCAGAGGTGGGGATCAGATAAAATCTGTCAAATCAACTACATACAGGCAGGCACCAAAGACATGTCACTGCTCAGTTCACATTCTAAGCAGCACGTCTCTCTTTTTCTCAGAATTCTGTTGTATTTGAATGGTCTAAATCTCAAATTCTTAATTTTGGTCTTAACGTTATAGTGATCATCTTCATTTGCTTATATAAATAATAAACTGCTTGATTTGTTTTTAAAATTTAGAGACAGACATTTCTATGATCTATAGTGTTTCTCATTTATGCTAACTGGAGAGATATTCAGGTCACGATATGGTTACATGCGCACAGCTCCAGGCTCAGTTAAATTTCTACCAACCAATTCTGGGCCCTCAGTAATGCACATCCCATATACACCTACTACGTACCCACAAAAATTAAAAATTGAAAATAATGTACATCCATGGTATTTAGTAAACTTTCAAATACTAGTTTCGGGAACAGATGGCCCACCCTTAGAGACTAATACAGTTAATGAGGACTTTTTAAGCAACAAAGCTTTTATTTTAAAAAATTATAACGAGATGAACTGACTAGAACTCCAGGAGTCTGGGGAAAACAGACCACCATGGCAGGGCTACTCCCCAAGAGAGAAGTAGTGGTCAGAGACGAGGTGAGATTCGACCTCTTGGGGGATTCGTGGGGCTATGTGAGCAGCTGCAATTCCTTTGTACAACAGCCCCCATCCACCATATCCCCAAATGAGATTATGGGGATTATGGAGATTACAGTTCAAGATGAGATTTGGGTGGGGACACAAAGCCTTATCATATCAGGCAGCATGCATGATGACGCCTTTTATATACAGTTTCTGAAAATGAAAAACAATCAAAGTTTTTGGTTAGACATACATGCATATGTAGGATAAGTATAAAAACATGTAGACAATGATCACCAAATTCAAGTTAGCAATTGCTTCCTGGTTATGAGACCTGGGAGGACCCGCAGAGACCTTCAACTGCAATTGTTAGGTTTTATTTACTAAACTAGGGAATGGGTATGTAGGTGCTGTTACATTATTCTCTGTACTTTCTCACAGGTATAAATATTTCACAATAAAAACAGAGAGTAAAGAACTCCATTAGCCAAGGTAGATGTAACCGGTGAAATAAGGGCCTAGAAATCTAGGATGCACATACTCTGTAATAATATTTCAGTATCAAAATACCCAAACGTATCCTTTGGGACCCATTTGCAAAGTTAATGCATTCTTCCTATCTCTGAAAATGACTAAATGTACATACCTTAAACACCTACATGCTACATCCACATACAAAACTGATTCCAGGAGTTTTCCTAGTTTTCTCTCCTTTTATAAAGAAGGACTGTTAATGTGGTTCACCATTCCCTGACATTAAAATGTCCTGCACAGAGTGAGCTGAGACTGCACCACTGCACTCCAGCCTGGGCAAGAGAACAAGATTCCATCTCAAAAAAAAAAAAAAAAAAAAAAAAAAATGTCCTGCACAGAGGCAGTCGGCCATAGGCCAAAGGGTAGGAGACATGAATTTGCTTCCCTTGGTGTTCAGCTCAGCTGTCATAGTACAGGTAGGAACAAAGGAGACCTCACAAGCACAAAGTGGAATCTTTAAGACTGAACAACACAAACAGTTAAAAATATATCCCCAGCAAAATCAGAGAAAAAAGCAAAGGAACACAGGGACCACAAAAAAGGGTCATAAGTGTGGACACCACAGTGGCACAGTCCAACACTGGATCATTTCCTTTATATGGCTACATGATAGAAACTCTATAAAAAGTACATATACAAGGGAACCAAAATTTCAAGGAAAACCTGGGGCCATCTTATAAAACCCCAATGGGTTAAGTCAGGTTTCTTAAAGTCAATATTTGGATTTGTAAAGTCCAGGATAAGCCAGTACAAAATCGCATAAAAATCCCTTGACCTAACTCACAGTTTATACATTAAGTCAAACCAAAAATAAGTTATCAGCTGCTCTGTCAGTATAGAAAAATCAATATTTTCCTATCATACCATCTGCTTTAGTGTTACAAGTTAATAAATTTAGCTGGTGAAAATTTCTTCTCTTTTTGGGCTCTGGAGAGAGAAAATATATTTTCAATAGTTAATCTAGTCACTAGGAATGAAAAATGAAATACTATTATTTGAACATGTAGAGTCTGCCATGTACGATAATAGAATTCTTCAACCACTGAAGCAGCAAACTCGTATCATATCTATGATTCAGTGCCCTCTATCCCTAGTCTTCCCGCTCCCCAAATTCTTGCACACTTCACCCCCCAAGAAAGTATCAGTCAACCAAGAGGATAAAATAACATAAACTATAGAAAGTAACTTAGCATTTGAGACCCATCTTCAAACCTCAAACTCCTAGCTTCAAGTGACCCTCCCACCTCAGCCACCCAAAGTGCTAGGATTACAGGCATGAGCCAAGGTGCCTGGACTTCCAACTTTCAAACTGGAATGCATTTCGGTTTTCTCTGAAAATATGTAATTGACTACATTTATGTAATTTGAACATATACACGCAAGATCTACAAGCACATAAGATTCAGAGAATTTTCCTAATTTTCTCTAATTGTTTAGGAAGATGTTGCTGAGACAGGCACACACTGAAATTCATCATATACTGATAATACTTGTCTTTTGAAGACATTTAAATAATCCCCAACGAAAATAGGCTTTCATGGATATTTTCAAAACAACGAAATATATATTAAGTACCTACTATATGCCTAACATATATAACATCTTCATGTTTTCTTGTGTGTGTGGCTAAAACTAAAAAACCCAGGCATTAAAACTGATGCTGGTATTTCAATTCAATTCCTCTCTCACCACATTTCAAAAATTCTACAAAAAAGCTTTCTTTTAATTTTTACCCTAGAGATATTTTCCTATTAATATGTCTGGCGGCAATTGGCCAGTCAGACAAAAGCTCCTTTTGATGTAAGTGTTTAAGTTAGTGGGGCATATTCAAATTGACTCTGGTTTGAGAAATTGTGAAATTAACAGAACTTGCCTGCTTCTGGTATACTTTACGATGGCAAGAAAATTGCCTATCCTTTCTGTAACTTTCTTTCCAGTTCCCATTCATCTCGTCTTCTGGGGTTGTTGAAAGTTAATATCTATAAAAGGTTTTGTGTTTTCTTGACAAAAGGAGGGTAAGTGAGAGGAAAGCAGCAGTATATCATTGTAATGTGTAGACATTTCTGTGAGTTCCATACAACCTGAATGTAAAATTTTAAGTTTCCCAGAAACACAATATAAAGACAACTACCTATGGTGCCATACTTCCATGAAAGAATAGCATCCTTTTTATTGTCTTTTTTTGTCCTAGAAGAGAAGAAAATAGAGATTTTTGGAATAAGAAAATATTTAATACAATAATAGAAAACAATATATTTAAAGGCTTTGGATATTCTCATATTATAAAAGACATTTAGATAATCCACAGCTCTGTGCTCTGAAAATTGGAGCAACTAATTCAGTTTTTAAAAGTACTAAGCTGAGATTCAACAAGCCTAGCAAACATCTGTTTACATAAGCCAGAAAGTGCAAGCTGAACATTGTAGTCATGGGGTTATCACCAGGGTGCTGGGGTGCACACCAGTGAGGCAACTCCAGAGGTGCTGTGGGCCATGGTTTGGAGTCAGAGTGGGTGGGTGAGGCAAGACTGGCTCCAGATGAACAGTGGTCAGGTTTCCAGAAGACCCATGGCTGGAAGTTTATCTCACCAGCTAAATAAATAATAGCCATGATAATAAACATAGAAATGATGCTGGATTATGAGCTCACATCTGTAATCTCAGTACTCTGGGAGCCCAAGGCAGATGTATCACCTGAGGTCAGCAGTTCGAGACCAGCCTAGCCAACATGGCGAAACCCCATCTCTACCAAAATACACAAAAATTAGCTGGGCGTAGTGGCACATGCCTATAATCCCAGTTTCTTGGGAGGCTGAGGCAGGAGAATCAATTGAACCCAGAAATCGGAGGTTGAGTGAGCCAAAATCATACCACTGCACTCTAGCCTGGGCAACAGGTGAGACTCTGTCTCCAAGAATAAAAAAAAAGACAATAAACATAGAAATTATAACAACTGATAACAACACTGGCTGGGCATGGTGGCTCATGCCTGCAATCCTAGCACTTTAGGAGGCCGAAGCAGGCGGATCACTTGAGCCCAGGAGTAGAGACCAGCCTGACCAACATGGTGAAACCTCGCCTCTACTAAAAATACAAAAATTAGCTGGGCATTGTGGCACATGTCTGTAATCCCACCTACTCGAAAGGCTGAGACAGGGGAATCACTTGAACCCGGGAAGCAGAGGTTCCAGTGAGCTGAGATTGTGCCACTGTACTCCAACCTGGGCAACAGAGTGAGACTCCATCTCAGAAGAAAGGAAAAAAAAAAGAAAGAAATGATAACAACATTGACAAGGACACAAACAGGCAACTAAGTTCATGTGATCGAAAAAAATACACAGAAAGATAACATCTGTTCTCCTTTAATTCTATTAAGGCTATGGGTATGTGAGCAGGAAATTGCTGAATACCCTGGAGACCCAGGGTCACACCTCAGGACCCGCCAAAGTTGGTAAAGTTGCCTGTGCCTCTACAGTGGCGAGAGGGGAGTGTGTTTCCAAGGAAGGTTCTCAGCAAGTCTCTTCTCTCCCTAGTTATCACAGGTTGGGTGCAGGACCATTCAATGTTTGAAATTTTGGCAACAGGAAAATATTTTGAAATGGAAATATTTTGGCTTACATTTGTCACTTCCTTAATTCCTGGTACAAAATACTTTCTGCTTTTAAAACTTTTTCTTAAAATGCCCCAATATTAGCAGGCATATTTAATTAAACTGAATAGCAAAAAAGTACACAGAGGGGGAAAAAATATCTCAACCAAGGCAGTATTCCATAGGACCATTCAGTCATTCATTCACTCAATAATAATTCACTGAGCATCTACTCTGTTCTATAGCAGTAAACCAAACCAGGAAGATCTGTCCTCACAGAATTACAATCTACCTGGGGAAGGCAGACAAAGAACAAACAAATTAAAATTATATTTTCAGACAGTGATAATTAGACAGGAAATTAAAGAGGACAATGTCATCAAGTCTGGACAGGAGGTATGGTCACCCCTACTGGATACAGAGGTCACACATGACCTCCGAAGAAGTGACATTGGAGCCAACATCTGAACACCAAGGAGACAGAAGCCATGCTATGTATAAGGATGGCTAACAGCAGTAATAGCAAGTACAATACCCCTAGGCTGGATTAAGGTTGAAATATTTGAGGAAATAAAAGCCTGGATGGGTGGGTGGAATGAGAGGTGGGGCAGGTGGCAGGGGCCACCACATGGGCAACCTGTAGAAGGGCCTGCTGACACTGCTATAGCCAAATGTTATTTTTTTTTACTAGAAATTCTCCCAAAAAGGTATCAGCTACTTTTACTACTATCAGACCCACTATTTTTACATCCACCTATTCTCATGACTCCTTGTTCATAACAGATAATGAGCTTGAGAAAGTCTAGAGGCCAACAATAATGAAGATTTTTTTTCTCACAGGAAACCAGAAAAAAGCTGGGGAGCACCAACCATCTGTTACACTGTGGTACCCTTGTATAGCATTCACTCCATGACCTCAGACCTTCTCTACAAAATCCAGCATGGTGGGTGGCAAGAGCACTGGTCTAGGAGTTGAGACACCTTGTTCTAATATGATCCCTGCTACTGCTAACCCACAACTTCTGTAAGTTGCTCAGTGGCTCATGTTCTCAATTATCTCCCTTGTAAGATCAACGAATTATATAGACAATCCATCTTTCCATCTATATTACTATATTGATGTCTACACTCTGTATCTCTTACTCGTCAAATCTGTATTCAAAACTTCTTTACAATTGAAAAGTCTATGGTAGTATTATATCCCAAGCCAAATTAAAAATCAGAAATTATCTGTTACATAACTTTGGAGTGTGCATAAACTCATGCAGTTAATGGGCTCAGTGAAGCAGTAATGTTAAAAACAGTATTTGTCTTCCCAAAAAAAAGGTGCCTGCTAATTTTCCCCAATATTCCATATTTCCAAGAAGATATTTATACATGGGAAAAATCTGCCTTGTTATCTGAAGTATTAACAACTATTCCCAAGATAAATAAGGGTAAACAAAAAACAAAAATTCTCTTTCACCTCGTACCCTTTTAATTGAGGATATCAAAGTATATTATTTAAATAATATCAAAGAAGAGGACTGCTACTATTTCACACTGTCTAACACTGTGTTTGGGGTAAACCATCAAATAAAAATTGCACGTTATCTTTATACAGTGATTCTTCCCAAACACAACCACACTAAATCAAAAACACAGTAACTGATTCTCAAATTCTAACAATAGTTGGCCTGTGTCATGAGAAAGAAAGAAAATATTTTATTCTAAAATACTTGGTATTAGTAAATCTCTGAAGAATCAGTTGAACCCTCGGAAATTAGGCAGGGTATTAAAATACTAAATTTACATTTCTGGCAACCCCCATCTAATAATTCATCCTACAGAAAGAATTGCTTATGTACCTGTATATCTAGAGCCAACAATGCTCCCTACAGCATTGCTGGTAATACCAAAAATTTAGACACAGCCTAAAAATCCATCAGGACTGAAAGACCCAAGAAGGTGTGACATATACATATAATATATCCTTTGTAGTCATGAAAAGAATAATTTTTAATGGAAAAATATCTCCATTTAATAAAAAATGTCAGTTGAAGACCAATATATTGATCATGACTGAGTGTTGGAGGGAAATTTTTAAAAATATGTGGAGGGAGTGGGAGGTGCTTTAATATTTTATGATTTTAGAATTATAATGGTAATATATATTTTTGAAATGTTCAAAAATATAAAGCAACAAATGAAACTATAGAAATGATTTTGTTTATATCATCTATTCCTTTTTTATAATTTACCAATATATGCATTTTTTTCTTCAACTTTTACTTTAAGTTCTGGTGTACATGTGCAGGATGTGCAGGTTTGTTACATAGGTAAATGCATGCCATGGTGGTTTGCTACATAGATCATCCCATCACCTAGGTATTAAGCCCAGCATCCATAAGCTATTCTTCTTGATGCTATCCCTTCCCCCATGGCCCCAACTTACAGGCCCCAGTGTGTGTGTTTTTCCCCACAACCATGTGTCCATGCATTCTCATCATTCAGCTCCCACTTATAAGTGAGAAAATGTGGTGTCTGATTTTCTGTTGCATTAGTTTGCTGAAGATAATGGCTTTCAATTCTATCCACGCCCCTGCAAAAGACATGGTCTCATTCCTTTTTATGGCTGCATAGTATTCCATGGTGTATATGTACCATATTTTCTTTATCCCGTCTATTATTGATGGGCATTTAGGTTGATTCCATGTCTTTTCTATTGTGAATAGTGCTGTAATGAACATGCACATGCATGTATCTTTATAACAGAATGATTTCTATTCCTTTGGGTATATATCTAGTAATGGCATTGCTGGGTCAAATGGTATTTCTGCCTCTGCATCTTTGAGGAACTGCACACTGTCTTCCACAATGGTTGAACTAATTTACACTCCCACCAACAAGAAAAAGGAAAAGGAACAACAAGAAAAAGGAAAAGCATTCCTTTTTCTCTGCAACCTTACCAGCATCTGTTGTTTTGTGACTTTTTAATAATAGCTGTTCTGACTGGCATGATATGGTATCTCATTGCGGTTTTGATTTGCATTTCCCTAATGATCAGTGATGTGGAGCTTTTTTTCATATTTGTTGGCCACATGTATGTCTTCTTTTGAGAAGTGTCCATTTATGTCCTTTGTCCACTTTTTAACAGGGTTGTTTAGGTTTTTTCTTGTAAATTTGTTTAAGCTCCTTTTAGACTCTGGATATCAGACCTCTCTTAGATGGATAGATTGCAAAAATCTTCTCCATTCTTTAGGTTGTCTGTTCACTCTCATTAAAGTTTATTTGGCTGTGCAGAAGCTGTTTAGTTTAATTAGATCGCATTTGTCAATTTTTGCTTTTCTTGCAATTGCTTTTGGCCTTTTCATCATGAAATCTTTGCCCGTGCCTATGTCCTGAATGGTGTTTCCTAGATTTTCTTCTAGGATTTTTATAGTTCTGGGTTTTATATTTAAGTCTTTAATCCACCTTACATTAATTTTTGTACATGTTGTAAGGAAGGGGGGGTCCAGTTTCAATTTTCTGCATATGGCTCGCCAGTTGTCCCAGCACCATTTATTAAATAGAAAGTCCTTTCCCCATTGCTTGTTTTTGTCAGGTTTGCTGAAGATCAGATGGTTGTAGATGTGTGATCTTATTGCTGAGTTATCTATTCTGTTCCATTGGTCTGTGTGTCTGTTCTTGTACCAGTACCATGCTGTTTTGGTTCCTGTAGCCTTGCAGTATAGTTTGAAGTTGGGTAGCATGATGCCTCCAGCTTTGTTCTTTTTGTTTAGAATTCTCTTGGCTATTCAGCCTCTCTTTTGGTTCTACATAAATTTTTAAATCATTTTGTCTAATTCTGTGAAGAATGTCAATGGTAGTTTAATGAGAATAGCATTGAATCTATAAACTACTTTGGGCAGTATGGCCATTTTCACAATGCTGATTCTTCCTATACATAAGCATGGAATATTTTTCCATTTGTTTGTGCCCTCTCTGATTTCTTTGAGCAGTGGTTTGTAGCTCTCCTTGAAGAGTTTCTTCACTTCCCTTGTTAGCTGTATTCTTAGGTATTTTATTCTCTTCATAGCAATTGTGAATGGAAGGACATTCAAGATTTGGCTCCCTGCTTGCCTGTTGTTGGTGTTAGGAATATAGAGATTTTTGCACATTGATTTTGTATCCTGAGACTTTGCTGAAGTTGCTTATTAGCTTAAGAAGCTTTTGGGCTGAGATGATGGGGTTTTCTAGATAAAAGATCATGTTATCTGCAAAAAAAAAAGATAATTTGACTCCTCTCTTCCTATTTGAATGCCCTTTATTTCTTTCTCTTGCCTGATCACCCTGGCCAGAACTTCCAATATTATGTTGAATAGGACTGGTGAGAGAGGGCATCCCTGTCTTTTGCCAGTTTTCAAGGGGAATGCTTCCAGCTTTTGCCCATTCAGTATATTACTGGCTGTGAGTCTGTCATATATGGCTCTTACTATTTTGAGGTATGTTCTTTCAATACCTAGTTTACTGAGAGTTTTTAACATGAAGGAATGTTGAATTTTATCAAATCTATTGAGATAATCATGTGGTTTTTGTCTTTAGTTCTGTTTATATGATGAATCACATTTATTGATTTGCATATGTTGAACCAATCTTGCATCCCAGGGATGAAGCCAACTTGATCGTGGTGGATAAGCTTTTTGATGTGCTGCTGAATTCAATTTGTAGTATTTTGTTGAAGATTTTTGTATCAATGCTCATCAAGCATATTGGCCTGAAGTTTTCTTTTTTGTTGTTGTATCTCTGCCAAGTTTTGGTATTAGGATAATGCTAGCCTCACAGAATGAGTTAGAGAGGAGTCCCTTCTTTTCAATTGTTTGGAATAGTTTCAGTAGAAATGGTCCCAGGTCTTCATTGTACGTCTGGTAGAATTCAGCTGTGAATCTGGATGATCCTGGGCTTTTTTTGGTTGGTAGGCTATTTACTACTGTCTCAATTTCAGAATTTGCTACTGGTCTATTTAGGGACTCAATTTCTTCCTGGTTCAGTCTTGGAAGGGTGTATGTGTCCAGGAATTTATCCATTTCTTCTAGATTTTCTAGTTTATGTGTGTAGAGGTGTTTATAGTACTCCCTGATGGTTGTTTGTATTTCTTGGGGTCAGTGGTAATACCCCCCTTATTTCTGATTGTGTTCATTGGATTCTTCTTTTCTTCTTTATTAGTCTAGCTAGTGGTCTATGTATTTTTTAACTTTTTCAAAAAAAAAGCTCCTGGATTTGTTTATTTTTGAAGGGTTTTTCTTGTCTCTATCTCCTTCAGTTCAGCTCTGATTTTGGTTATATCTTGTCTTTTGCTAGATTTCGAGTTTGTTCTTGGTTCTCTAGTTCTTTTAATTGAGATGTTAGCTTGTTAAGATCTTTCTAGCTTTTTGATGTGGGCATTCAGTGCTATAAATTTCTCTCTTAACACTGCTTTAGCTGCATCCCAGAGATTCTGGTATATTGTCTCTGTTCTCATTGGTTTCAAATAACTTCTTGATTTCTACTTTAATTTCATTATTCACCCCAGAGTCATTTAGGAGCAGATTATTCCATTTCTATGTAGTTGTGTGGTTTATGAGTGAATTTCTTAATCCTGAGTTCTAATTTGATTGCACTGTGGTCTGAGAGACTGTTATAATTTCAGTTCCTCTGCATTTGCTGAGGAGTGTTTTATTTCCGATTATGTGATCAATTTTAGAGTAAATGTCATGTGGTAATGAGAAGAATGTATGTTCTGTTGTTTTTGGGTGGAGAGTTCTGTAGATATCTATCCACTTGACCCAGACCTGAGTTCAGGTCCTGAATATATTTTTAATTTTCTGTCTCAATGATCTGTCCAATATTGCCAGTGGGGCGTTAAAATCTCCCACTATTATTTTATGGGAGTCTAAGTCTCTTTGTAGACTTTATGAATTTGCTTTAAGAATTTGCTTTATGAATCTGGGTGCTCCTATACTGGGTGCATATCTATGTGGGACAGTTAGCTCTTCTTATTTCATTGAACCTTTTACCATTATGTTATGCTCTTCTTTGTCTGTTTTGATCTTTGTTGGTTTAAAGTCTGTTTTGTCAGCAACTAGGATTGCAACCCCTGCTTTTCTATGATTTGCCAATATATACATATTTTAATCAAAATTAAATTTTATGACACGTATTAATCTGACATTTGATTTTAAGCTTAATACATATATGCTCTTTTAATAGTCACATAACAGTTTATAGTATGAATGTATGAAAACATATTCAACTTGTTTCCTTTTGATGAATAGTTAGCTTGCTTCCTTTTTTGGCTTTATAATCACATGTGATATTTTAAGATAAAGATATAAATATGAATACCAAATAGATAGTAATCTTTGTGAGGGTAGAGGGATGTACAGGGACTCTGACATTTCATTTCTTTTATAATACCAAAAGGCATGGAATTCGGAATGGTATTTCCTTACTTTTCTGTATTTTCCTAATACTTTAAATTTGAACCCACTTTGAACTCCCTTTCACTAGGAAAGTGTGCAAGATTGAATCCACTGCCAGTGTTTCCCTCTAAGTTTCATCCAAGGCATTTGGCATATGGTATTTGGCTTCTAGCATCCTTCCCACGTGAACAGTCAGCTTACAGAAAGGAGTCCAAGTAAAAAGGGGGTGTGAGGCTCTAAACTGGAAATGTTGAAAGAAGACAGTGGAAGCAAATTAATTTTAAAAAGATTAACACTAGTTTAGGATAGTTTAACAGTATGGTGTTTGCTATAGACTGAATGTTTATGTCCCCCCAGAATCCATATGTTGAAAGCTAATCTCCAATGTCATGGATTTGGAGGTGAGGCCTTTGAGGTATGATTGTAGCACAGAAGTGAAGCCTTCATGAATGGGATTAGTGACCTGATAAAAGAGACCCCATGGGGCTTCTTTGCCCCCTCTTGCCATGTAAGGACACAGAGAGAAGGCGGCGGCCGATAAACCAGAAAGAGGATCCTCACCAGACATTGCATCTACCTGGTATCTTCTTCCTGAACTTTCCAGCTTCCAGAACTGTCAGAAATAAATTCCTGTTGCTTATAAGCCACCCTGTCTATTGTATTATGCTATAGCAGCCCAAACAGACTACGGCCGGGTTTATATTTTAAAACGGAAAATGAGAGGTCCAACCCAACATGCTTCTATATGGAGAAATATCGCTGGTGCCATAAGTAACAGGCAGACAGTAACATGAATGAGTAAATGAGTGAGGGAGTGAGTAAATGAGTGAGGGAGTGAGTGAATCAGTGAATGAGTTGAAGAACTGAAAGAATGGGAAGAGACCTTTATCATTGATGAGTCTGTTGAACCTTCTCAATAACCTAGAATAAATTTGCCTCCCTCAGTTCATCTTGGAGTTTATCACACACTGAAAAAGTCAGAGCTACAGTAACAAAGAGCAGGACTGATAATTTTCAGAAACTGCTTCCAGACTTTCCATTCTGTGGACCTGAGTCATTTCCATAATGGGCAAGTCAGTCACAAATCCCCAGTGAATCTCATCAGGATTGCCCTATGTAACCTGTGAGATAGGTTCCTAAAATTTTGAGAGGCGAAAAATCCTTGAGAGCTCTTGGAATGGTCAAGATGATGGAAAGAAACGAACATAAATCAGAGTGGTCTGCCTTCTCGGGCAGCTCTGCCAGGAGCAGCTGCAGATGAATGAGAGCAGCTACTCCAATTCAACTTCTTGGGGTTGCATCAGGGATGCTGAAGCACAAATGATCACAGGGCAGTGAGCAGGAAGCCATGGCACGGTGGGATGGAAGAGATGACATGCAAAATCACTGAGAGACAGGACAGCAGTGTCGGTGGTTATAGATGATTGGGGCAGGGAATAAAGGCATTTGATGAAATCAGTGCAGTTACATAAAAAGGACCTGGAATGCAAAAGGGATAGTAGCTAGAAAGCATTAAAACCTTTGATCAGAAATTTCAACTGGATGTGAGGAGTACCTGAATAAGAAAAATACATTTCCCCTTTACCCCCTCTAATCATTTCACAGGGCATCAAGGCATTAAAATGCAGTTATCTGGTGTGATTCATTACAAAAAGTTTCATTGGTGTCAGATCAATTCATTTTTTAAAAGACATTAAAAGGAGGATTTAGGGGATAGAATCATTTTTTATAGCCACTGCAATGTATCAAGGTAGTCAGCAACATGCAGGTGTTAATCTTGGAGTGCTTATTTTAAAACAGATCTATATTAAGATGGTTTGGATATTCAAACTCATCACAATTTTAATTTTGACTAAATGTTTCATTTTATTTCACAATATGCAAATTCTTAATTTTAAGGGCCCAGTTCCTTTGAAATAAGCATCCAATATTTGGCACAAATAATCTATTTCATATATACACACACATACAAGATACAAACAAGTATTTTCTACATTTGCAACACTAACAAGTTCAATGACTATATAGATGGAAATCTATTTTACAATGAAAAATGTAATGCAACTGTGCTACTCTTAGTACCTAATAAATATTAAATATCCATCCTCATCAATTTCATGAAAACGTATTCATATAATTCTCACATGGTACTTGCTGAACGTTCTAAAAGCAGGGGATACAGAGCATCTTCAGCTCATTCTTTAGGATTCTTCTATGCAGATTTAAAGCTTACACTCTAAGAAGAGTGCTAACACCACATATTATATGGCTCTTAGAGTCGTATACCTTGAGCACTGGAAGGAATCCAATTCAACAGGAATGAAATTTTAATGTAACATTATTCATGCAATGGCAGAAAACATAACTCTCCATGAAAAATAATGAACTTTTACTTTCAATATCAATTTTTTAATGTTGCTATTTTGTTAAATTTTTTGTGGCCTTCACAAGTAAAGACCAATATTAGTCACAGAAACCTGGGGTGGAAGATATCATTATCCCAACTGGCCTAATCTAGGATGGCTTCCTCCATGCAAGGAATTTAGAAATTTGAAATGGAAGCTAATTGGAAAGCAGATCAGCTCTCATCTGAAATTCTGATGATGCCATTTTGCAGGCCAAGCTTCCTTTGAGGCGAGGAATTTCACCACTTAAATCAGGCCCCAAATCGATCCATCTATTTAGCCCCTATCGTCAGAAATTCTGAGACATGCCAGAGCTCAGAGTGAAACAGGTGCATCTGCATACAGCCATCTGCGGGAGGCACACCCACTCCCATGCAGAGCTGGGATGTAGTAATAGATGCCTGGCAGGCTGTCGTTTATCAACCGTGTCTCTAATCTCAGAGATAACCTGAGATAACCAGGAAGAATACCATGGCCACCTGCCATGAACTCACAGCCATAAGTTTTCTAGCCTGGGCTCTGTCCTGACAGGCCCAAGGGTGGCACTAGAGCACATACAAAAATGGGATGGTGGGATCAGGCTAGGAATGAAGGAGGGTTACAGTCCAGAGGCAAAGTAGGATCATGTATTAAACAAAAGCTAAAGTGGGAGGAATTTGAAATGAGAGGCATTCTGAATACGATGTAAGGTATATTCTGTAGTCATCCACTCAAAAGTATAGCTAGGCACTGTTCTAGGTACCTGAGATACATTAGTGAGCAAAACAAAAATTCTTGCCCTCAAGTAGTTTGGGGGAAGATATCCAAAAGCAAGAGACACAACAAATGGGAAAAAATAATATAGTTATAAAATGTGCCAAAATGAAATACTACAGCAGAGTCAGGAGGACTAGGTATGCCATGGTCTGGAGAGAGAAGAGGAAAGATGGCCAAGTTGCAACTTTAGATAGGATAGTCAAGGTACGCTTTATGAGAGTGCAATACTGGAGCACAAAGAGGACTTAAGGGAATTAACCATGTAAAATACCTAAGAGAGGAGCCTTCCAGGCAGAGGGAACTGCCAGTGCAAAGTCCTAAGGCAGGAGAATGCCAGGCCTGTCAAAATAGCAAAGATGCTCAAGTCAAGAAAGTAGGGGAGAGTGATAAGAGATAAGTTCCAAAAAATAAGGGAGTTGTATCATGTGGGCCTCGAGAGCCATTGCAGGGTATGAGATTTTACTCTGAGTGAAATGGGCAGCCATTGCAGAGTTGACTATTAGAATTCCAATGGTTAAGCCCACTTTTTGGTTCCACCTCCAACTATGCCAGACATTTTTGAAATATTGGGGCACACAGCTGAATGATCTTTGCAAATTTCAGTTCTGATACTTTATCATAAGGGAAGTTCACTTTAAGTGTTTGTTTAGAACTAAGTATGGCCTATAGTTCTTGAAGACATTCTATTTGGAGACTTGAAACATGGATGTAATTCATTTTCAGTGTCAGAAATATTTTTCCACTCCTAAAAAGAGTTTGAAGTCAGCTACCAAGGCTGGTGGCTACTCTGAGGAAGTTTAATTTTAATCTTATTCTCATTTGGCCTGCTAGCAAGCTATATAAAAAAAATATGAAGCCAGAATCTGCACGTCCTTTGACTATGACACTAGCTAAGAGGCATTCCTAGGCTTTTCTCTAGCCAAAAAATGAATAAAATTGTAAATGGGTTGTTTCTTGGTAGGCCCATCTTCCACAATTCAAGTCAAAATTTAAAATAAAGTATGCTACAATTTGCCAGAGCCTCGGCTTTGTCTTAGAATAAGAATAGTCTAGATTTTAAAATTTAAAATGAAATGAAATACACAGAAGCAATGCAGAAATCAAAACCCCCCAAAAATCAATAGATATTTAATGGTTCTCATTTCTTTATAACTAATACTCAGTTATTAAAATGAATTTAATGCTGAGTAGGCACTTGGCTACATAATAGCCTGCTAAGTTTCATCCAGCAAGCTTATAATTAATTTTTAAATTAATATAATTGAAGTCCTAGGGATAAATAGGTAACTATCAAGATGTACTCTGTGGTTGCACCTTTTTTAAGTAAAGCAATCTAATATCATATATATAAAATCTCACCTTCACGATAATTGTTCCACAATGTACATGGAGAATACAATTGCATGTTGCCAAACCCCTATTTTAACTCTATAAAGCACATTCATTTATATATTGTTAGTGTTTAGATGTTAATATGGTTTGGCTGTGTCCCCATTCAAATCTCGACTTGAATTGTAGCTCCCAGAATTCTCACATGTTGTGGGAGGGATCTAGGGGGAGGTAACTGCATCATGGGGACCGGTCTTTTCCATGCTATTCTCATGACAGTGAATAAGTCTCACGAGATCTGATGGGTTTATCAGGGGTTTCAACTTTTGCTTCTCTCTCATTTTCTCTTGCCAACACCATGATTCTGAGGCCTCCCCAGGTATGTGGAACTGTAAATCTAATTAAACCTCTTTTTCTTCTAAGTCTTTGGTATGTCTTTATCAGTAGCATGAAAACAGACTAATACAGTAAATTGGTACCAGGAGAGTGGGGCATTGCTGAAAATACACCCAAAAATGTAGAAGCAACTTTGTAGCTGGTTAACAGGCAGAGGTTGGAAAAGTTTAGAGATCAGAAGGAGATCAACAAGTCTCTAGGAAAGTATGGAACTTCCTAGAGACTTGTTGAATGGCTTTGCCCAAAATGCTGATAGCAATATGGACAATAAAGCCCAGGCTGAGTTGGTCTCAGATGGAGAAGAGGAACTTGTTGGGAACTGCAGTAAAGGTGACTCTTGTTATGTTTTAGCAAAGAGACTGGCAGCATTTTGCCCCTGCCCTAGAGATTTGTAAAACTTTGAACTTGAGAAAGATAATTTAGGGTAGCTGGCAGAATAAATTTCTAAGTAGCAAAGCATTCAAGAAATGACTTGGGTACTGGTAAAGGCATTTAGTTTTATAAGGGAAGCAGAGCATAAAAGTTTGGAAAATTTGCAGCCTGACTATGTGACAGAAAAGAAAAACCCATTTTCTGGGGAGAAATTCAAGCCAGCTACAGAAATCTGCATAAGTAGCAAGGAGCTTATTGTTAATCCCAAAGATCAGGGGAAATGTCTCCAGACCATGTCAGAGACCTTCATGGCAGCCCCTACCACCACAGGCCCAGAGGCCCAGGAGGAAAAAGTGGTTTCATGGGCCAGGCCCAGGGTCCCCGCACTATGTACAGCCTAGGCACTTGGTGCCCTGTGTCCCAGCTGTTCCAGCCATGCTGAAAGGGGCTAACATATAGCTCAGGCTGTGGCTTCAGAGGGTGTAAGCCCCGAACCTTGGCAGCTCCCACATGGTGTTGAGCTTATGGGTGCACAGAAGTCAAGAACTGAGGTTTGGGAACCTCCGCCTAGATTTCAGAAGATACATGGAAGTACCTGGATGCCCAGGCAAAAGTCTGCTCCAGGGCCAGGGCCCTCATGGAGAACCTCTGTTAGGCCAGTGCAGAAGAGAAATGTGGGGTCAGAGCGCCCACACAGAGTCCCTACTGGGGCACTGCCCACTGGAGCTGTGAGAAGAGGGCCACTGCCCTCCAGTCCCCAGAATGGTAGATCCACCATGCACCTGGAAAAGCCACAGACACAAAACCCCAGCCCGTGAAAGCTGGAGATCATGTGGAGCTTTAAAATTTGACTGCCCCACTGGATTTCGGACTTGCATGGGCCCTGTAACCCCTTTGTTTTGGCCAATTTCTCCCATTTGGAAGGCTGTATTTACCTAACACCTGTACCCTCATTGTATCTAGGAAGTAGCTAGCTTGCTTCTGATTTTACAGGCTCATAGGCAGAAGGGACTTGCCTTGTCTCACATGAGACTTTGGACTGTGGACTTTTGCATTAACGCCAAAATGAGTTAAGACTTTGGGGGGCTGTTGGGAAGGTATGAATGGTTTTGAAATATGACGACATGAGATTTGGAGGGACCAGGGGCAGAATGATATGTTTTGGCTATGTCCCCATTCAAATCTCAACTTGAATTGTAGCTCCCAGAATTCCCACATGTTGTGGGAGGGAAGGTAACTGCATCATGGGGGCCTGTCTTTCCTGTGCTATTCTCACAATAGTGATTAAGTCTCACGAGATCTGATGGGTTTATCAGGGGTTTCCGCTTTTGCTTCTCTCTCATTTTCTCTTGCCACTGCTATGATTCTGAGGCCTCCCCAGCCATGTGGAACTGTAAGTCCAATTAAACCTCTTTTTCTTCCCAGTCTCGGGTATGTCTTTATCAGCACCATGAAAACGGACTAATACAGATGTACTTTGGCCCTAAATGCTAAAGAAAATTTCTATCATCTATCAAATACATTTCAATCACCTGTCATGTCACTGACAATGAGCCAGTCCTCTGTGAATCACATAGATCCATCTGGAGGTCACACAGAGAAAGAATAGCAGAGCCAGAAATACAAACCTCAGGATGGCGCAGAAACACTGGTCAGAAAGTTGCATTTTGGAGTAAGGAAGGCACTTTCTGACTCCGAAAAACAAAGGCTGTGAGTGGATCAGCAGATGCCATGGATGCAGCTGCAGCTGAATAAAGCTCTCTGCCCTATGGCAATATCAGTAGCTAAATACTGGGGTCCTGTAACAAAGCAAGAGAAGGACAGAAGCCAACTATGTCACTGGTGAGTCTCTTCAGAAAGGTCCCTCCGTGACTGCTGCCCACCTAGCACAGCTCTACCTCCAGTGACATCAGCATGCTGCAAGTGAGCTCTGCACACCCATGTCTTCTTAAGCCCCTGCTCTGAGCTACATAAACAGTTACCAAAGTCACAGTCATCATCAGCATGCTCCTCAAAGCACAGGAAAGCATTCATTGGTCCCATGGCCTTGAGAAGTTATTCATTCTCTCTATGGTGTTTTGTATCAACTGTCCAAAAGAAGACTCAATATCCACGGTATAGGGCTATTGTGGGGATTTCTGTCAATGCAGTACCTTTCCCCTCCTGTTTGATTTACCTTTCAAAAAGTAGACAGCAGAGGAGACATTCTCGGGGGAGACACTTAGGAGATGCCCATCAAACTCCCAACAGACTATACACTTGGGTTACAATCCAAATAGGCGAGGCCAAGAGGGCCAGACCAGCTACGAAACTGAAGCAACAAGGATGGCAGATATCAGATAAGAAGAGATTTGAGTAGGAGGGTAGAAGGTGGCCACCAGGAATCCTATGGGCTACCAGCTGTGGCTGCCTCAGCCAGTGGCAGAGAGGAAGCAGTTGATGTGCGGACCCAGCGTGACACTTCATACTAAATCACTCTTCACTTTCACTCACATCTGTGCTCTCAGGAACATACTGCAAGAGTACAAAATGATGCCTTACACTTGAGGAAAAAAGCACACAAGTAAAAGCAGATGTAAAACAGAAAGAAATCGTTTGGTTCCTGGGATTTATGAACTCAAGCCTACTCTTAAGAGCAGAAAAAAAAATGTTTTAAACTAACATTTATCAAGCACACTTTTTTTTTTTTTTTTTTTTTTGAGACGGAGTCTTGCTCTGTCCCCCAGGCTGGAGTGCAGTGGCGCGATCTCAGCTCACTGCAAGCTCCGCCTCCCGGGTTCACGCCATTCTCCTGCCTCAGCCTCCCGAGTAGCTGGGACTACAGGCGCCCGCCAACACACCCGGCTAATTTTTTGTATTTTTAATAGAGACAGGGTTTCACCGTGTTAGCCAGGATGGTCTCGATCTCCTGACCTCGTAATCCACCCGCCTCGGCCTCCCAAAGTGCTGGGATTACAGGCTTGAGCCACCACGCCCGGCCTCAAGCACATATTTTACTACATGTCAGGTACTGTTTAAGATGCTCTGGGTGTTTTATTTCATTTAATCACATAATAACTTTATGTGAGAGATACAAGAATATCCCGGTTTGGCAAACAAGAGAACTGAGGCACAAAGGGCTCTGAATTACTTTCTGCCATCTGTGAACACTTGGAGTGAATAAGAGTAGATGATAATTGACAGTAATAGCCAAGCAATGTGTCTCAGGTACTGACTCTACAGCAAATGCTTGCTATTGAGTGCATGGTGTCGGCTACCAAGCTGAGGAGCTCACTCCCACCCTTATAACCCTAAAAGACAAACTGCAGAGTGATCACCCAGGGCCATGTTTACATCAAGCAATAGAGTCCCACACACAGTTGTTGTCTGCAGTTATTCACGACGAGGTCGTAGTTCCTTCCTGATAGAATTTATGCACACACTTGAAGATATGTAGGGCTGTGAAGATGGATTAAGCATGCCACTGGGACCGCACTTATGCACAGAGATGAGAAGATGCTCTGGAAAGGATAAAATATTTCTGCAAAGAGTGTTTTTTTAAAAACCTTCGAAGCTATACAGTAGTTCCTTTTATCAAGCAAAAGCTCAAAGATGGCATTAAAGATTTTCTCTGTTATTCATTGCTATCTTCAGGAAGCAGGGAAGTCTGCAAAAAAAACATGTTCCATCTTCCAATTTGACATCCTCAAATAATATAATTTCCTACGTGGGTCTGTTAATGTTATTTTTGTTTCCCGTTCTAGTTTTGACATTTTAAAAAAGAAAATCCTTGAAACTAGCAGACAAATCTTGAACTAGTAACAGTGAAAGCATCATTTTCCCCCCAACATATTGCTCTCTTGAAAGGAGTAATGGTTTTACATCTGAAATCAATGAAATTGCATTTTAAAATAACCATTAAAAATAATATTCACATTAATTCCACGAGCAGCACGTGACCTCTAAGTCTAATCAATAACAAAATGTTAATTAAAGTTTGGAAATGGGATCAATTTACCTAATAGAAATGATAGATAACTGTTATAAGAAAGGCTAAAGGGAATAAAAAGAAATAAGAGGAACATAACAATGTGAGCCTAAAGAAGTCAGACTAATAGGAAGAGAGTAGAAAGGCGGTTGCCAGAGGCTTGGGGGTGAGTGAAATGGATGGCAGGGGCTTCTGGAGGAGGTGGGATTTGGTCAAAGAATACAAACTTTCAGTTACAAGATGAGTAAGTTCTGGAGATCAAATGTACAGTATGGTAACTATAATTAGTAATAATGTATACTTGAAATTTGCTAAAGTATCCTCTGCTCCACACACAAAAAATAGTAACTATGTGAGGTGGCAGATGTGTTAATTAGTTTGATGATGATAATCACCTCACAATGTATATGTATATGAAGAGATCACATCATATATCTTAAACATATATAATTTTGTCAATTACACTCCAATAAAGCTGGGAGAAAATAATTTTTTTAATTTAAAAAAATGAATTTTCTGGGTACCAAGATAAGTCTAGAAAATAAAGACCTCCATACTTCCCTGAATTTATAATTGACAATAATTTCTCTAAAGGGATTATGTTAAAAATTCAGAGGTCAGGGCTAAATATCTTCAAATGCATTCTGTCTATTTCACACATGGCTCTTTGGTTTAGCTTCCTGGCAATCAGGTTTAGGCAGACACAATGCATTTCCTACAAGCAGATTTTTGTATCCTCCTGGTTTCCCAATATCGTATATACAATGAAATGAGGATGCCAGAAAAACAGCTGCAATATGTGGAATGGCGGCAAATAAGGGAGACGAGGGCTTTGAGAATGGGCAGGGGGAAATGTCTACTCACAGGATTATTGTGCAGATTAAAAGAGAATTCCACAAAGCTCAGATCACAGTGCTTAGCCCATTGTAAATGTCCGATAACTCATGTCTGTTGTTATTATTACTGAAAAGCAGCAGAATTATTCCTAGAATGCACATTTGGAAGCTTTCTGGGTTCCTCAAGGAGTTCCAGTTAATGAAGTAGCAGATTACCCAAAGTATTAATTAGCTCTGGTGGCCTGAAAGAGTTGATTCAATTTTCAAAATAATAAGATGGCTAGAAAGGGGCTTAATGAAATCCCATAAGAAACTTCACTACTCCTCTTTCTAAATGCCCTGCACACTTATGCAATGTACATTCAAATATTATCAAAGCAACTGCCAACTCTAAAGACACAGGCTACATCATTATTGTTTTTAGCCTGCCTCTCTCTCTTTTTCTCCTCTCAGATTTCTTTTCAAAATCTGTAACATCTGCTCGTTTTGAAGAGTGTGCCCATAATCAGTATCACCCTAAATATTTAAGACATATCCACAACACAGTCTCTGACCTGTTTAAATTGATCGCTGTCTGAGAGTTCAGCATTTTTTTTATCCCTAGCCTCGCCCATCATGTTTCATAGCTCTCTTAGAAAGCTTATACCAAAGTCCCCTTCACTTTTCTTTTCCTCTGCCTTTACTCAACCACTTCTTCCCCATTTTAGTTATTTACACTACCTTAATGACATCCCCAAGTAATACAGAATCAAGTACGCAGTGGGAGCTGAAAGTGCTGATGGAATGGAATTGAACTGTCAAGCCATGTTCCTTCCTATTTCTTTCGGCTTTGAGAAGATGACGCTACTCCAGCAATAAAAACATGAGTGGTTTTGTTCAGGAACAAGACAGAGGTTGGAAAATCCCCTGGATTTAGCAGATCCCACCTAAACCCTAAGCAAAGAGATTTCTGAGCTTCAGCAACCTTGATTTCTCTCATCTCGCTTTGGACAGATACCTGGAGCCAATGCCATCAGAAGGGTGAGAGGAAGTGCTAGAGACAGGACTAGCATCAAGGAAGTCATGGACTTGGCAGCTCTGCAATTTGCTGAGAGAGGAACAGCAGCAATCAAGGAGGCTGACAGACACTCCAAGATCCCTCAGAAGACTCTTGACTGCAATAACACTTCTCAGAGAGCTCAGAAAAACTTTTTCCTTCAACCCGTCCTTATATTGCACCATTTTTCACTTTTTCCCAACTTTATACTCATTCTATTTCTATACTAATTTACTATCCATCATGTTTCTTAAAAATTATCATATTCGATCCGGTAATCCCATTATCTACCCAAAGTAGAATAAACCTTTATATGAAAAAGACACTAGTACACATATGTTCATCGCAGCACTGTTCACAACAGCCAAGTCATGGAACCAACCTGGAACCAACCTAAATGTCTATTAGTGGTTAACTGGATAAATAAAATGTGATATATATATATATATCGATATATATAGATATATCTATATATATCGATATATATAGATATATCTATATATATCCCATGGAATATACACAGCCATAAAAAAAGAATGAAAAACAGAAAACCAAATAACACAAGTTCTCACTTAAAAGGGGGAACTAAACAGTGGGTACACATGGACACAAAGATGGAAATAATAGACACAGGGGACCCCAAAAGCGGGGAGGGTGGTAGGGGGACAAAGGTTGAAAAAGTGTCTATTGGATACAATGTTCACTATTTGGGTAATAGGTATACTAGAAGTCCATCCCCACCAGCATGCACTATATCCATGTAACAAACATGCACATGTATCCATTGAATCTAAAATAAAGTAAAATAAGTATCTATAATAGGAAAAAAAATTATCTTATTTGGTCAACATTATATATCTTGAAAATATTGATATCTGAATTCAAATACTAATAATAACAGTAATAATATTTGCCAGTCACTTTTCTAAGCACTTTTGTTATCTCCTTTAATCCTCACAGCAATCCTGCGAGGATCAGTAATTTGCCCAAGGCCATAATGAGTAAATGCCACAGTCAGATTTGAACCCAGGTCTCTGGCTCCTGAGTATGCACTGGGTAAATTACTTGGCCAAAGCCTTGCAGTGAGTAACAAGAGTCAAACTCTGGTGTTGTGTGGCTCAATGTTCTCTCCACTGCACTAAGCTGCTATGCGCTCTGACTTGAAAGAATGCTCTTTTTCTTTCCATATGCCTGACCGTACTTAGGTTTCAAGAAACAGCTTATATTATATCCTGCCACTTTACTTAATTCAGCTAGCTTTTATATAGCATGTTTTATTTACAAAGCACTGGTTGACCCATAGAGAAAAAGATCCTCTGTCTTCACATCTTTGGCCATTTGAATTACATGTATATATTCATTCGATTGACAAAAATTTTTAAACATCCACTAGTACTAGGGCACCGTTTTAGGCCTTTCAGATAGGAGAGTAAATAAGAAAAACAGCTCACACCATGATGGGAAAGACAGATGAGTAAAATACGGAGTGATGCTAAAATAGGAAGGAACAACTCAAGAGGCAGTAAGTGCATATAAGAGAGGTAATTAACTCAGACTGGGTTGCTAGGGAAGAAAAACACTATTTGCGTCTAGGCCTTGAAGGAGTAATTGAAGTTATCCAGGTGCAGGAATGGAGAAGAAACAGAATGCACAAAAACTAAGCACTCCTAGTCATAAAAGTGAGAGAGACAGTGATACATTCAGAGAACTACAAGGACTATAGCACAGTAGGACTGTGCTCTTTTGTGTATGTGCAGCAAAGATGAGAGAGGTTGGAGCACAAGGCAATTGGAAGCACTGAATGTCTTTATGCTGGAATGGACTTGATCAAAGTTGCATTTTAGAAAGGTCATTCTAGCAGTGAGGTAGAGACCAGGTTGGAAGCAGGCAAGTCTAGAGGCAGAAAAAACAGTCAGAAGCTGCCATGAATGGTGATGGCATGGACTGAGGAAGTAGCAGTGAGAATGTAGAGAGGTGGGTAAAACTGAGAAGTTTTTGGAAAACAGAAAGTCACAAAGATTAATTAGACATAAGAATGAGGAAGAAACAGGAACCAAGAATGATGACCAGGCTTCTGGCTTGATGATGGAGCCACACGAACAGCTTCTCGTCACACTTGGACAACATTGATTGCGGCTTTCACAGTCTATCATGTCTGGGTGCTGGCCACCTCTCCAATCCCATCTAGGCTTTGTGTCACTCAGCCCCACTGGCCCTCTTCAAGCATGCCCCACCTTCCGGCATTTTCACCAGATGCTCCCTGTACCTGAAGTAGAGTTTCTCCAGCTCTTCACATTCCTGGTTTCTTCTTTCCATTCAGGTCCATACTGAAATGCCACCTCTCCTCATAAGGACTTCCCTAACTATCCTATCTGTTATTTTATTTTTATTTCCCAGTATTTTCACTCACTATCTGTATTTAGTTCCTTTATTATTTGGTACCTGCTTCCTGCTGTCTCCCTACCTTCAAAATGTAAGCTTTAGGAAAGCAGAAAGCTTGTTTTGTTCATTGCTTTATCTCCAACACCTTGAGCAGTACCTAACATAAGGTAAGGAGTCAGTAAATATTTGTTGAATGCCATGAATGAATGAATGAATAACTGATTGCATGAGTGAGTGGGGACCTCATTGGGAGAGTAGTTTGGGGAAGTGCAAGGAGTTTGATTTCAATATGAGGTACTAGAGAGGTATAAACCAATAAAAGTACATGTATCCATGTAGAAGATAGTTAATATGCAGCTCAGGACAGAGTCTGTGCCCGAGAATGGGTTCAGTCACCACCATACAGATGGTAACTGAAGCCAGGGGACTGAAGGAGAATGCCCAGGCAGAGACCAAATAAGAACGCAAAGGAGCTGGCACCTAGAACAGTACCTGCAAAACAGTAAATGCTTCTAAGTATTTATTGTAAAAATTAACAAATGAATGGATGGATATGTTGTAGTCACTTGCAAATACATATGATCCTATCAAACACTATATAAGTTTCCGTTGGACATCAACTGTGGGCCATTTATCTTTTTAACGTTTACAGCCTACTACATGGTTCAATAAATGCCAGGTGAGGGAATTTACAATATATTGCGAATTTTTACCATCTCATTTCTTCCCTAACATGTAGGTGGATTCAGAAGATCTGAGTCAATGTGAGGTGGGCTGCACTACCGCTCACAAATACCTACTCTCCTGTCCCTGCCCTACCCCCACCCTGTGGAATTGGCCGTGTGATTGGTTTCAGCCAAAGCCCTGTGAGCAAACATGATGCCCAGGCTTTAAATCTGATCATGTAGTTGATTTAGTCTCTTGGGTTCACGCCCACTGCAATGAGAGGTCCCAGACAGGAGTGGCTCCTTTCAGTCTAGGGTCCAGAAATGTCTGACCCACAGTCATCCCGCAGCCTGGGCAAAAGCCACAGCCAATCCACAGCCACAAGTAACATAAGCAAGAAGCAATTTTTCTCTGGTGTAAGCCACTGGGATTTGACAGTTATTACTGCAGCAAATGTTGACTGATTCTTGGACCCCCAGAAGAATCAGGGGGTCCTGATTCTGGAATGGTAAAACGAAAGTGCAGACCTCAAGATGAGGACCTCACAGACAAATTCCATGTCAAATAACTCAGTCGAGAGATAGCCCTACATCCTAGATCCATGCTACAGGGAAGTCCCAGCCAAGAGAATGTCATTTTTACCTTACCTAGTGACAAGTGTCCAACTGAAAATTAATGGTTGGATAACACAGGAACTTAGATTCATTATTAAATGTAATTCAGTTTGAATCTGCTATTGTTGACTCTGTTACAACCCCCATGACTTATTTCCTCATCCTGTATTCAGCCCCCACTCACGAACTCTGTTTTAAGTTTTTAAGACTACAGTTCATAAGCTTCTCTGAAAGAAAACTCAATAAAACTATAAATAAAAAGAGCATTAAAATTAAAATAATAATAAAAATAATCAATTTTCATTTCTTTTACAGTCTTATAATTCCTATAGATTTAATCAAGTCATGAAATTTTATTTATAGAAAATTATAGATGAAGAAAAATGAACTTAAATGTATTTTCCATTCTTGCTTAATTAAAATGATTCCCCCAAATAAAACAGTATAAATACCTGGATTTAATACCATATTAGTGCTAGCCATAGCTACATATTTTCTATGATGTGACAATATTGATCTTAATATTTCTGTCAAAAATTAAATATGAAATAGTATATCGGGAAAAAGCTTGTATACCAGCATACAATTAACCTAGATACTCATATTCACATCTTTCAGCCAACTCTTCTAATTATGGACAATAAATATCCCCAATGCAATCATCTGATAATAATAACAATTACACATTAATAACTATAATGATAAACAAAATCCAAAGAAAATGGGTTAAAAATTACTTTGCAATGATTCCCAGTTTATAAGAAAAGAGAAATGCCATTTTGAGGACTCATATGCCAAGCACCATCCAAGGCACTTTCTATATATTCCCCTCCATTAACAATAAATATCTAAGTGAGGAAGCATATATATTATCTCTGTTTTACTGATGGGGAAAATGACTCAAAAAGATTAAGTTGATCAAGATTTTACTTACTTTTCTAGAAAGTTTCCTCTAATTTTGTTTGTTTGTTTGTTTGTTTGTTTTTGTAGAGATGGGGGTCTCACTATGTTGCTCAGGTTGATCTTGAACTCCTGGCCTCAAGAGATTCTCCAGCTTTGGCCTACCAAAGTGCTGGGATTACAGGCATGAGCCACC
The DNA here is from genome assembly GCF_009828535.3 of Hylobates moloch. Lineage (NCBI taxonomy): Eukaryota > Metazoa > Chordata > Mammalia > Primates > Hylobatidae > Hylobates > Hylobates moloch. Next base: position 158,632,868 of record NW_026652279.1, read on the forward strand.
ACGCCCAGCCTAATTTTGAAACAAAAACAATGTTACATATAAATTATAATTAAGACTAATATTCAACTTTATCTTAAAATCACCATAAACATCATACTTACTAAACTATAGCCAATACACCTAGATATCATACTATGCCAAGTTCTCTCATGTTTGTTAAATGAAACACAGTACTTTACAGTAAACATCACTTGTGATAGTATTTAAGTGACACCCCAGGGATGTGGGCCAGAGGCAACACTCCCATGACCTGGTGCCATAGGGGGAAGAGGAACACACCAGAAGATAAACATATGTCCGTTTTGTATGCCAGTATACCCTAGGTAATTATGCATATAACCAGCACCACTCTACAAATGGCTAACATTTCACAAGTGCCAGAAGAGGACCAACATAGACACCAACCTCCTCTTAAGGAGTTTCATTTAAAGGCATTCATTATCAATGGAGAGAAAGAAGTTATCACTGAATTCTACTACTTGGGTAGCAAGTTCTCAGACAGCTGCTGGACAGATAAAGAAGTTGCTAGCCAAGTCAGCAGGAGGGCAGGTAGAATGGAACACCAACACAGCATTGGCTGGCCAATCAAAGGGTGGTTCCTTGTGTCAAGTCCATGACATGTCAGAATGTTTAGGATCTGCCATAAATAATACATTTAGAGTCTTGAAAATTGGCCACAGAGTCACTGAGTCACACTTCACCAGCAGTCTACAGCCAATATTCAAGTGCCAGAACCTATTCTATAACCTAATATGAAGCCACAGGGCACTGCGGTCACATCAAGTAAAATATGGGCTTTGGAGTCATAGAGCCCTGAGCCCTGAACTGGCTCTGCCACTGACTAACTGGGAAACCTGGGGCAAACTGCTTCATATTCTAAGTCTCAATATCCTCATCTGTAAAATGAGACTATTGCCTTACCTTCTGGGCAACAAAATAAATACAATGGCATAGGTAGGACGCATGGCACCTAGCAAGTCCTCAGTAAATGGCAGCTATCTGTTGTTTATTATTTGATCAGCTTGGAAGTGGTATTCTCAGCCATAAAGATATTCTTAACCAGATGTGGGATAGATATATGATATCACAAAAGTTGCTGCAAAGTGAACAGAATGCAGACAAGTACCAAAAGCTTTACAAAGGCACACTGAAGCCCAGACTCAAAGAGTGTTCTTTTTACCTGCAAAATGCTGAGAAGTAGCCCCGCCACCACCACAGTAGAGGACATGTGTTTGGATGCCTCACTTGTGGCAACAGTATTGGACAGATTGTGAAAATGAAAGCCTGGGTCCCCAGTAAATCAGATCTGATCATAGCTAAGAGAGTCCTGAGCCACAAACCAAGAAACAGTTTTCATAGCAAATTACATCGCAGAAACTGTTAATCATAGAGTGGCCTCTTCAATCACATCTGCCCTCGAGGCTAGCATCATCACTGGTGGCACCTGAAGGACAATAAAATAAATGCTCCATCAGCCCATTGTGAATAAAGGTGAAAAACCCACGCTGAGAGTTATGAGTACTCACACACAGAGCTAAGAACAGCAAAAGAGACTTATCCATCAGAGAGTCTGATTAGAAACGGATATGTGAAGGAACATTCAGGGGAAAAATGCCATAGGCTCCCTCTGAGAAGCATTCTATACATTTGCCCACAGAGTCAAAAATAATAGAAAATGGTGACCCTGATGTATACAATTTACTTGGATTTTCAAATATCTTTAGATGAGGCTTTAAGTCCTGGGGTGTTTTACGCCCAGACACAAAGGTCTCCTTAGTGGAAAGGCATCCACACATTACTTTGAATCACATCAAACTTTCAAGACCCATCCACAGAACAAACTGAGTGCATAATAATGTAAAGTCAGAGTTTAAACTTGTGCCATAAGTCTCAGCAGGAGAAAGGATACCAGAGGCAGATTAAAGAAAGATTCAATCATATGCAGTCTCTTCCAGAATTCCTGCCAGTAGAGGAGACCTGGTAAGGCAAATGCTAATGAAATTCCAAGAGCTCCACCTTTCTCAGGCTGAACTGCAGATGAGGGAGCATGCATTCTTTGTGCTCTGAGCCATCTCTCCTTTCTTCTTTCATTTTTCACAAAAGGAAGACACTTTGCAAGACCTCATCTGTTTTCATGCATATACGAATGCGGATGCCTTAAGAAAAATAGCCAGCTTGCTCATTTTCAGGGAAAAAAAATTATATATATGTTTATAATGTACATATACATGCATATACACATATATGCATATGTATGTATTTATACATACATATGCATGCATATATATATTTATACATACATATGCATGCATATATATATGTTTTATCCACACATACATACTCTCTTAGATCCATGCATACACATAAACATACAGTATATAATCTTATTTAGACCTACTCCACTTTTTTTTAGCACCTCAGCCCAATTTGGGAGGAGCAGATAGGCTCTGTACATGTGAATAAACGTTTCCCACTACAAATATCCTACGGTAAATGGCCTCCCATTACCAAACGCATGATCATCTAAGGCAAGCAAACACAGAGTGAAATTCCGAACATTGAAGTATTTCAAATACTTTCATTTTCTCTCTCTCTAAATTCAAGTAACATATAAAATTTTGGAATTGAACCGTTGCCACTGAAAAAAATGATGTGGAATGTATATGTTTGTGTGTTTTCGTATATCAGCCAAGCATTTAGACAATTTATAACAGGAGAAAATGCAGTAAACTTTTATAGGTAAAAACTCGTCTTGATCAAAAATCACAATGATAAGAGTGTGTGTTTTCATAGCACTTTAGAATGTTTGAAATGGTCTCTGCCCTCAGCTGTGGCACAGTGAGGAGGCAGCATCGTGCGGAAGACAGAATAACAAGGGTGCAGCCAATGGGCCTTGGCTGGGGCCTCACCCTGCCACTCACTAGATGTTGGAAATGAAGTTTCTCTTCTTTCAAGGGCAGATAGTCATACCTACTTCACTTGGTTGCTATGAGGCATAAATAAGAAAGCATCTTATAACTGTTAAAGCACTCTACAAACAATAAGGAGAAAAACAAAGTCTTTATAACTACTCCAAAGTAGATGGGACAAGTGTTATTACCTCAATTTCACAGAAAAACTCAATACAGCTACGTGATGGACAAACTTAGCATTCTGTAAAATCCAGATTGGTAAATGGCTGACTCTAGATTGCTTCCTTTACAGCACAATTTCTCATTTTTATTATGAGTTATTAAGATCATATATTTTAAATACCTTTGGAACAAACTACAAATACACAATTTCTTCAGATCCATGTTTTTACAATGTCATGATGAATTCTGTAGTATGTCTAAGACTCTTAGAGAAATTATTTGTAAATTGTGAAAATGAGAAAAGTTACATAGATATATATTTTCAGTCAATTCACTGAATATCTACCATGTTCACTACCTTGTGCCAGGGCCCTGGGGGGATAGCAGGAAGATGATGAGATCCTTACCCTCATAGAATTTGTATTCCCCTGGAGAAGAAAATCAATAATCAATCAAACAAGAAAAGGACATAATGTGGTAAGTGTGCTATAGAATATAAATGGGGGTTGATATTGAGAATAACTGAGGCTGGGGTGGGCGCAGGGAGGAAGGACATGTTAAAACAGAGGGTAAGAGAGGCCCTATTTGAGACAGGACTTTTACAGGAAGTCCTCAAAGATGAGGGGGCCCGTCTAGTGAAATATGGAGGAAGAACATTTCAAGCAGAAAGAGAACCAGGAGAAAAGCTAGAAAGGACATGATTGAAGAACAGTCAGGTGATTGCCGCAGGGGAAAGGGCATGGCCTAGGGCCACTGTGGTAGAGACTGAGAGCAATGGATGGAGTAGAGATACATTCTGGGGGTAAAGTCACCAAGACTCAGGGATGGATTGGATGTGTGGGAAGAGAGAAAAGGATACAAATTTTGCATTCGAGAAGCTGAATGTTTTGTAAGTAATAATTAGAAAAGGTGAGATAACTGAGTTAGGGAGGAAAAAAAATCCAAGTACAACAGATAGCATGACAAAAGAAGACTTAAAAACATTTTTTTAATTGTGGTAAAATACACATAGATAAATCTTACCATCTTAACTATTTCTCTGTCTCTCTCTCTTTTTTTTTTTTTTTTTTTTTTTTTTTTTGAAAGAGTCTCGCTCTGTTGCCAGGCTGGAGGGCAGTGGTGCAATCTTGGCTCATTGCAACCTCCCCCTGCCAGGTTCAGGCGATTCTCCCACCTCAGCCTCCTGAGTAGCTGGGACTACAGGCATGCGCCACCATGTCCAGGTAATTTTTGTACTTTTAGTAGAGACGGGATTTTACCATGTTTGTCAGGATGGTCTCCATCTCTCGACCTCATGATCCGCCCACCTCAGCCTCCCAAAGTGCTGGGATGACAGGCGTGAGCCACTGTGCCTGGCCCATCTTAACCATTTCTAAGTGTAAAAAATTCAGTGTCATTAATTACATTTGCATTGTTATGTATCCATCACCACCATGTATCTCCAGTACTCTCTTCATCTTGCAAAACTGAAACTTCATACCCATTAAACACTAACTCCCCATTCTCCCTTCCCCCGGGTCCTGGAAACCACTATTTTCTGTCTCCATGAATTTGACTATTCCGGTACCTCATGTAAGTGGAATCATTCGGTATCTGTCTTTTTGTAACTGGCTTCTTTCATTCAGCATAATGTCCTCAAGGTTCATCCATACTGTAGCACAGGTAAGAACTTCCTTTAGAAGGAGATATTTTTTATGATGTGGCCATGGACAGAGTAAGGGAACCCACAACAACATCTATCTGGGCCTCAAATTGAAAGGGAAAGAGTAAATGTTTTATGATAGGTTTATAATTAGAAGGGGATGGGGGATAATTTATAACTCTTAAGTACCGGAAAGAAGAGTTGGAAAACATCTCGAGGTGCCTACAGCAATTTCCCCTAAGGCACACTGAACAAAATGAAGATCATCCCAAACTTTCTTCCACCTCGAGCATCTAAGTCTCTCCAGGTGTGGGACCCTAGTGGAAATCAACGTTTCAATTCAGTTCAGCCTCTCTTACCAAACATGAAGGTATACCTCTTAGATAACAGTAAAGGAGAAGAAAAATAAACTTTTATAAGAGATTTCCCCCCCCCAAAAAAAAGCTTTAACATAGCACTCTGTAATTTCCAAGCTTATATTTTCAATTCAGTCATTTTTCCAAGAAAATGGAGGTTATCAAAATGATTGTTATTATCCACAACATTTGGTAACAGAAAAACAACAGGGCCATGTCCCATGTTAGTTTCTACTGCCATCTAGAATCAGCTCTCAAACAATTTCTATCACTTCTTTAATTCACCCAGGAGGAGGCTACTGACAACAGCTGTCCTCCACAAAATGGAAATCCTTAATCTCCAAATACTTGGACAAAGAAAGAAATTGCAGAAGACTTTGAAAAGAAAGCTAACAATTTAGATGTGAGTGACTAGGCTATTTTTCTGACATTTGATTTCACTTGATTCCTAATCTCACGGAGGTCTGTAGTTCAGAAGAGAGGCTTCAGAAATAAGAAGGTGAGACCAGGACATTATTTTACAACTAAGTATTAGTACAAGGAATTTTGTTAAATATTTTATTTGCTTATTCACAATAGGTATATTCCATTTGATGCTATGTCTGCTGCCGATTGCAAAGAATTCTATGCCTTCATTCATAACAGGTACTGAACAAGAAGAAAAGGCAAAGTAACAACAATATAGAGTTATTTTTAATCTGCAGCAGATACAACATCAAATGTAGTATAATTAAACAAAATCAATACTCCTCTTCATTAACATTCTAACTTCACAAACTTAAGAATATTACCCATGAATATCTAATTGCAGTTTTCCCTCATGAAGTTCTATTTTGAAACCTCTGTCAAACTGAAATTGAGCTCCCTGATCACATTAGTGAGCAGAGTTATTTTAGGAATAAAAGATTCTTGTCTTAAATCATTAAGACATCGCCTTTATGGCCCAGCATACTTTTAGCAACTGCTGGAATCACTGTGCCCCAGAAGTCAAAATGAATTGCAGGGTTCAATATTATTTTAGCAAAAGTCAAGGGTTGACAATATGGCAAAGTCTCAGAAACTCAAATTAATGTAAGAGAGGACTTTACAGAAAGTGCTATTTTGGGAATGTTTTATATGAACAGCATGGTCTAGTCTCAAGAGGCATGGACCAATAGTCACGAACTCTGATGTTCTGATTCCTTTGCCAACTAGTTATGTCATTTCATGAGTCCCTGAACTTTTTCGAGGCTGTCATTTCTCATCTGACAAATTTCTTCTTCTAATTTACGGAGCAGATAAAACAAAACAGGGTAGGTGCATAGACTTTTAAAGCCAGAAATTACTAAACCTCTAAGGTATTATTAAGTAAAGCTAACTACTGGGTAAAAATCATCAAGCAAATATTCTACAACATCCTGCAGTGGCGGGGAGAAAAAAAAGATAAATTGCAACAAACCAGGACAGAGGTGTGGATATAAATTAAAAGGCTCTTTTTAGTTTAGAGAAACAGCTTTGAAGGGCGGAGGTTCTAGCCAACTCCCAAATACACTCAATCTAAAAGATCTCATGAAGGTGGATTCTGTTTTAGGAGCATGTTGGGCAGTCACAGAGTTCTGAAATGGCAGCAAGCATCCTCCATCCTAGGATCAGCCTTCCAAGTTGAATGTGCCTCCTGTGCACCTCTAAGACAGAGATCCCAGCGAGAGCTCTGAAAAGCAGAGCATCTGCAACTCCACCAGGCCAGGGCCCTGAGAGGCCTGCAGCACAGCTAGAGACCCATGAAACTGCTGGCCACTGAGCTCAAACGAGGCAGAAAAAAACCTCTCCTTTCCTCAGGAAAGTATTCAGAGGAAAGTTTTTCCAGTCATTGCTAACTACGATAATTGCATTTGACATTTTAAGAGCACAATGCAATAGCTAAAACATGTCAATGTAAATGACTCGCAGTAGGAAATATCAATGTGTATGCATTTGAAGACCCATTGCTCCTTTTTTGAGGAAATGTGCCTCTGAAGTTTCTCACAGTTGAAAGTTTGGGGGAAAAAAAAGGTCTGTAATATACCATGAAATTTTGAGTAGGAATAATTTTTATAATCCAGTACCAAATATCCTAGAAGATAAAATTGCTAAATTCGATTATATTGAGTAACATATGTAATAAGATAAAGTATTTCTCTACTACATAGAGTAAAATTTAACAACTTAAATTAGCCACTACTGTTCACTGAATAACCAATGCACGTGATAATAGAACATTAATATTATTACCTTAAGCAGAATGTTATTTTATAAAAATTAAGTATGTTGTGATAAATTAACTCTCCATAGCTCCATACCAATGTAGTCATACATTCTTATTCCCTATGCCTCTTTATAAGTTATCCACATTAATAAAGAAAAAAAGGAGAAGGAAGGAGGGGAGGAAGGAAAGGATGGATGGATTATGTTTGTTACTTTAATACAATTGTCTTTGGTTCAAATCTCAGACTCACCACTTGGTAGCTATGAACAACTTATTTAATGGCTTTAAGCCCCAGAGTCTTAATCTGCTGTAAAATAGAAATAGCAAAGGTACCTGCCTCATAGAATTGTTGTGAGAACTAAATAAGTTATTCCACATACAACATTTACCTCAGTGCCAGGTACATACAAGTACTCAATCATTCTTATTGTTTTGATGTCAAATATTTTCTATTAAACAATTAATCTCACTGTTTGCAAGATTCTTTTGATATCATTAAAAACAGCTGAAAAGTTTAATAAATATTTATTAGCCCTTCCTTATTTCTTTTGCTGTCTTTCTAGCAAAAATCTCTAAAGTTTTATGAATAAAAGCTTTTTTTCTTTTCGAAAGCAACAAGAACAACAAAAACTTGGAATTGAGGTGGAAGATTTCTAACAATAATTCCTAGGATCAGAGAAGAAAGACAGACATAATTTTCATTCTCTTCCTGGTAGGAAAAGCTGGCTATATGGAGGAAGGGATTGAGCTACAGGCTCAGAGAGCAGAAGTGTAGCTTTAGGCATTTGGTCATCTGCTTTAGAGCCCCTGACTAATCTAATGCACATGAGTTTAATTGGTTGGCGTGTGTGTGTGTGTGTGTGTGTGTGTGTGTGTGTGTCTCCACATAGTTGGGAAATCACACAATTGCATCCTAAAAGCAGGAAACACAGGCTGGGTGCGGTTGGTCACACCTGTAATCCCAACACTTTGGGAGACCGAGGCAGGTGGATCACTTGAGGTCAGGAGTCTGAGACCAGCCTGGCCAACATGGCAAAACCCCATCTCTATCAAAAAACACAAAAGTTAGCCGGGTATGGTGGTGCATGCCCAGCTGTAGTCCCAGCTACTTGGGAGGCTGAGGCAGGAGAATCGCTTGAACCTGGGAGGCAGAGGTTGCAGTGAGCCAAGATCGTGCCACTGCACTCTAGCCTGGTTGACAGAGTGAGACGCCATCTCTAAATAAATAAATAAAATAAAATAAAATAGCAGGAAACACAAAACATAAATAAAGATAGGAAAAGTGGGAAAAAATTACATAATAAATGATTGCTATTCCTAATCTAGTGGAAGAGATAGACTCATAAGTACAATCCAAGACAGACTGTAGTGAGTAGTATTTTAGAGATGCTAAGTAACAGGTGATAATATGCAAGAGGCTGGCTTAGTAGTAGTCTCCTGCATGTTGGCCCAAAGGAGAAGAAGAGGTCGCGAATGATCTTTGCAAGACTATTTGTGAATGCAGGAACCACATTTATCTTGTTCCCCACAGAGGGCCCAGCACTTAGCACAGAGCTTGGTAGATTCTAGGCACTGATAAATACATGGTGAATGGACGAGTAGATAAATGAATGACTCCAAGGTGGTGAGCTCAAGGAGTGAAAAGATGGCATTATCAGAAACTTCAGTGGGAATTATAAAGATAATGCTGGTTTGCAGAAAACAGACTGAAAAGGATAGAGTTTAGTTACTGATGCAGGGAGTTTGCTGATGTTTTTGCTGATGGTCAATAGTGACCTTCGGGAATGCAGTCCTATTACAGTGGTAACAGAACCCATATTAAATGGGGTTCCATCTGTTAAAAATATAGTCTGGATTTCTTTTTTTGAAGGTAACTTGGCCATGGCACACTCACACTCAACTCTCTTTTCTACCCACTATTTTGAGAGATATTCACCATTTAACTTTATACCAACCACTTTAGCATTTTACTACTTAGTGGAGTCTGGTATTTCCCAGTCTAAAAATTTCACTGTTCAAACCTGGTTCCCGAATACTTATTTAAAATTCTGAGATTCTCTGTGTTGTAGTAAATGTTAGTGTTTGTGTTAGTAAATCTCTCCAGTTCTTAGTATTTGGCCCAATGCCAATGTAATTCAGGTTTTGAAAATATTCTTTTATATAAAACCTGGTCAACAACTTTCAGTAATTTAAATGAAAGATCCAGCTTTCATTTTAATTTCATCAGATTTGTGCTCAATGAGGCAGTGTTGTCTGTGCCCAGGGGGTGATTCCAGCCTTCCCTATTCTTTAACTCCCCATCTATGAAGAAGCATTCCTGTCTCCCAAAGAGCAAGAACAAAGCCATCCTATGGGCATCTGGTAGGAATGATGCTTAGAAACAGAGAGATTCACTCCAACCTAAGAGATCTCAGGTAGAAAGTATCCCCAGTGTGCTGCAGAATGGTAATCAGGCTAACTTACAGAAAAGCTTTTTTAAGAACACTTCTCACCCTCACAGCTAGACAGACAACCAAGACATTTGCCCCAAGAGGAAGCATGAGATCTACACTGCAAAGAATTTACTAACGCAGTGTATAGTTCCAGGGTAGAAGTTGGTCCCCCCAAAGTGAAGCCGTCCTTCTTTTGGCATTTGAAAAAAGCAGTGCATACCTCAAACACCCTCACGTGAAGTTGGCCAGTTTAAAGTCCCCACCAATCAACATGGAGCCCAAAGTCAGCCCTCATCACAGAGAAGACCCACTGAATTGCCAAAGAAATCCATTCTTGCTACCCAATTTTAACCCAAACTAGTTTATTCTTTATTATTTTGTACTTATAAAAATATTCCAAACATATAAAAGGTTCAAAAGGATAATATAATATACTCCCATGTATCCAATATTCAGCCTCAAAAGTATTAATTCATGGCCAATCTTGTGCCCTATCCACCTCAACTTATTTCCTCAACCCACATAATTGTTTAGAAATTCCCAGACACCAAAACACTCCATCAGTAAACATATAGGTATACATCTCTAAAAGATAAGGCCTCCCCTTTACAATGATAACCACAATACCTAAATCACAGCCCTCCCCAAATCAAAAATTCCTTGATATCATCACCAGTGTTGAATTGTCCTATAAATGATCATTTTAAAACCACAATTGTTTATTTGAATTGGGTTCCAAAGCAAGGAGCATACATTATGACTGGTTGATAAGTCTCTTGATTTCTTACACTCTACAGATTTCCTTTCTGTATCTTTTTATTTTTTTAATTTTATTTATTTATTTTTAACTTTTATTTTAGGTTCGGGGGTACGTATGTGTCATGTGGGTTTGTTGCACATGTTATTAATATTCCACCACCCAGGTATTAAGCCCAGTACCCAGTAGTTATATTCTCTGATCCTCTCCCTCCTCCCACACTCACCACTCAACAAGACCCCCATATCTGTTGTTTCCCTCTTTGGGTTCATATTATTCTTATTATTTAGCTTATCATTTAGTTCTTATCATTTAGATAAGAACATGCAGTATTTGGTTTTCTGTTCCTGCATTAGTTTGCTAAGGATAATGGCCTCTAGCTTCATCCATGTTCCCTCAAAGGACATGATCTCATTCTTTATTATGGTGGCATAATATTACATTGTGAATATGTACCACATTTTCCTTATCCAATCTGTCATTGATGGGCATTTAGGTGGATTCCATGTCTTTGCTATTGTGAATAGTGCTGTGATGAACATTCATGTGCATGTGTCTTTATGGTAGAATGATTTATATTAATCTGAGTATATACCCAGTAATGGGACTGGTGGGTTAAATGGCAGTTCTGCTTTTGGCTCTTTGAGGAATCGCCATACTGCTTTCCACAATGGTTGAACTAATTTACACTCCCACCAACATTGTAAAAGCATTCCTCTTTTCTCCACAACCTCACCAGCATCTGTTGTTTTTCGACTTTTTAATAATAGCCATTCTGACTGGCATGAGATGGTATCTCATTGTGGTTTTGATTTGCATTTCTCTAATGATCAGTGATATTGAGCTTCTTTCATATGCTAGTTGGCCGCATGTATGTCTTCTTTTGAGAAGTGTCTGCTCATGTCTTTGCCCACTTTTTAATAGGGTTGTCTGTTTTTTTCTGGTAAATTTGTTTAAGTTCTCTATAGATGCTGGATATTAGACCTTTGTCAGATGGATAGTTTGCAAATATTTTCTCCCATTCTGTAGGTGGTTTGTTTATGCTGTCGACAGTTTCTTTTGCTGTGCAGAAGCTCTTAAGTGTAATTAGATCCCACTTGTCAATTTTTGCATTGTTGCAATTGCTTCTTTCCATCTCTTTTTGCTTCCCTGCAATTTAAATTTGTTCAAGAAAACCATTTGTCCCATAGAGTTTCTCAAAGTTTGGATTTTGTGGATTGCCACCTCATGATGTCACTATACATTCCACTATTGTCCATATTTCTTGTATGTGGACAGGTTTGTTGGAAGCATGACCTGATTTGGGTTCAATTTTTTTTTTTTTTGGCAAGACCACTTCAAGGATGGTGTGTGTACTTCTCTTACAAAGTACCTAAGGTCTGGTTTTCCTTCTTTTTCCAAAGTTAGCAACCATTGATAATCACTGCCTAGAACAAGATATTCACTAGGGTTCCATCAGAATTATATTCTTATTCTATCATTCCTCCATTTATTATCTAGAATACTTCTATAAACTTCCTCTCATCAAATATTTGATTATCCTTAGGTACTGTTTATATAAGAAAGGCATGACACACCTCAGTTCTTTTCCTTTATTAAACAACTTTCAAAAAATGAGTGTTGTATCTTACAGAGGTAATTCATGAGTTGTGTGAGGAAAGGTTGTTTGTTTTTGGTTTTCTTTTTGGTTGAGCAAAGTTATTTGTTTTATTATAAAATCATAGATTTAAACATATTTGGCCAGGAATGGTGACTCACTCCTGTAATCCCAGCACCATGAGAGGCAGAGGCAGGTGGATCGCCTGAGGTCAGGAGTTCAAGACCAACCTGGTCAACGTGGTAAAACCCCGTCTCTACTAAAAATACAAAAAATTAGCCAGGCATGGTGGTGCACACCTGTAGTCCCAGATACTTGGGAGGCTGAGAATCAGTTGAGCCCAAAAGGCAGAGGCTGCAGTGAGCTGAGATTGCACCACTGCACACCGGCCTGGGCAACAGAGCAAGACTCCGTCTCAAAAAAAAAAAAAAAAGAAATAATAATTTTAACACCTAATTCGTATCCTCAGAGAGAATCAAGAGGATACTGCAGCCATAAAACAAGAATAAACCGCTTTGAAGATGTGAGAAGTAAGAAAACAAGAGGGGAAATTAGATTTTTTTTTTAGCCAAATTCACTAGAAAGGCTAGAAGATTAAGTTGAAGTAATTACACAAAACATAAAATCATACACAAAAAGGTTAAAAGTATGTGAGAAAAGTTCATAGGTCTGGAGGATCCATTCAGATCCTGCAACTATCTAATAAGAATTTCAGGAAAAAATGAACCAAAAAAAAGGCAGAAATTTTTTTTTAAAAAAACAATCACTTCCCAGGGCTGATGATATTGAACTGAAAGGAACCAGCAAGTGCCAAACAGAAATCCAACCTGACCCAGCCTTGTGAAACTTCACATATCAAAGACAAAGAGAATATTTTAAAATCTTCAAAGGAAAAAAAAAACTGTTACAAAAGGAAAGGAGCTAGGTATCAGACTGCTCACGAACAACATCAGACGATGGGAAAGTGCACATGCTCCCGGGAAAATCAGTTCAAGCCTCTGCATTTCCACTCACCCGAACTTTCATTTCAAATCAAATATTAAATGAGAGGGCAAAATAAAGACATTTACACAAATGTGAGAACATTGGCATGTATCTTATGAGAAAATTACATAAAGGATTTCAAAAAAAAGGGAGTATAGGGGATCCAAGAAATGGTAAGACTAATTCAGCAGTCATGAAAAAATTCTAGAATGACAGGCATGCAAACCCAAAAATAATAAATCCAAGAATACATTTCTACATTTCACTTAATAAAAGCCATAATTTTTTAAACTGGAAGATTTAATGGTATGGTAAAGAATGCTTATCTTCATTGTGTCTATAAACCTAAAGCAACACTATTAGAAACACCAGGAAAAACAGAAAGTTGTACCCAAAAGCCAAGGCCTAAATTTGGTTCTGAGGAACCATTTTTTTCAAGAGAGAGAGAAATATCTTTTGGCTATAATTAAGAAGCAAGAGATCCGTTCTGTAAGACTATATTCTCTGAAGGTCCAATCATACACTGGATTCTACAGTAAATAATATTTATTTGATCATAATATTGTAAATGTTCCTTATTGGTTTTCAGTTTTTAAGCATTTAAATATAGTTTAGAAAAGAATTTATATAAATCCTGATAATTTGAGTAATTGAACAAAAAATGGGGAGAGAGAAAGTCGTATATAGGTATATGTTTGAAGCTAGGAACCCCAACCAAAGATCCAAAAATAATATATCTACTATACCAGGCATGGTGGCATGTACCTGAAATGCCAGGTACTTGGGAGGTTGAAGTGGGAGAATTGCTTGGGCCCAGGAGTTTAAAGCCAGCCTGGGTGACATAGTAAGACCCCAACTCAATAAATAAATTAATTAAATATCTAAAAATTTTGGAGGGAAGAGGGAAAGATGTGTGAGATAAATTCCTCTTCCATGATTGGGATTCAAGAGATATTATCTAAAGTTGAAAAATCAGGAGATAAACATATAATGCATTATATAGAATATTATAAACATATAGGCAGAAAAATCTGGAAATGATTGCCTCTGAGGAGTGGAGCTGGGGTTGGGAAGCTGTATAGTCTTTATGTAATGCCATTCTGTATGCTTAGAATTTTTTCATAATAGTTGCATTGGAAATAAAATATGAGAATGAAGGCCGGGTGCGGTGGCTCACGCTTGTAATCCCAGCACTTTGGGAGGCCGAGGCGGGCGGATCACGAGGTCAGGAGATAGAGACCACGGTGAAACCCAGTCTCTACTAAAAATACAAAAAAATTAGCCGGGCGTGGTGGCGGGCGCCTGTAGTCCCAGCTACTCGGAGAGGCTGAGGCAGAAGAATGGCGTGAACCCGGGAGGCGGAGCTTTCAGTGTGCCGAGATCGCGCCACTGCACTCTAGCCTGGGTGACAGAGCAAGACTCCGTCTCAAAGAAAAAAAAATGAGAATGAATAAAATGATGATTAGCTGGTATTTATATGCTCTCACTTATAACCTGTTTCCCAGAGCACCAAGGAACTGACAACTGTTCCTATCTGTTAAAAGCCTTCCAAAAGTAGTATTAACAGGTGATAATTTACTTTGATGCCCAAAACACAGTGTGACAAGTATGGTTTACCTACAGATTACACATGCCCCTTGGAGCTAACTCAGCCTCATTCTGTCCATCACTCTCTTGCTCTCTTTGCCATGTAACTAACTATAATAATAATACAAATACATTACTATCCACACACACACACAAAGAGAAATTAAGGTGCTTAATTTGGAATGCAATCCTCAATTGATTTTTTTTCTTATTTACTAGGTGCCAATTAAAATGAAAATGATCTCTCTTTCTTGAACTAAGTAAATATTACTGTCCTCTGGACTCCATTTTTTTTTTTTTTTTTTTTTTTTTTTTTTTTTACAACCTGTGACTCTGCCTCTTCAAAGAAGTCTATAGCAGGCAAGTCTTGTTTGTCCTCAGAGAAATGATTTCACTCCATTACACTAGGCAATGTTTGCTTGAGTATTCGATGATTCCACCTCTCTCATAATAGGTTTTATCTCCTTGGTAAGTATGTAAATGAGACTGATCTTTCTGTAGCTCTCAAGCTCTTTATAGATGGGAGTTAATGGTAGAAATTCTCAACACTTAGACACAATGACATATCAATTCACACACTTAGAAAAATATGTTAATAATTTTATCCTTGAATTCGTTCAAGACTTTTGAGTAGCACCAATTCCTTGATTAGGGCAATCTGAATCCTAGGAAGGATCTTTGCTAATGGTGCTATCATGAACAAGTCACTTAATCTCTGGGAGACTCAGTTTCTTCTTCTGTAAAATGAGGATAATAACACCTAGTTTACCGAGATATATCCCTGACTATCTAAAATGACATATTTATCATTCTCTTTCTCTTTTTTCTGATTTATTTTCTTCATCACAGCACATATATCTATCAGCAATGACTCTGTATATCTATTCTTTTCTTTGTTGCCTATCTCCAACACTAGATTGTAAGTTTCTTGAGAATAGGGTTCTACCTACTTTGTTCACATCTTTATCTGCAGCCCTTAAAACAAAACTTGGCACATAGCAGCTGCTCAATCCATTTTATTGAATGCACGCTTGAATGAAGAGTACCGCTGATAGGATTTAAATGAGATAACACGTAAAATTCTTGGCACTTTGGCAAAAAGCAGGCACCTAGTGAGACATAAGTAGTATTATTTTTCTATGTCTATTACATTGACTTTTCACTATTTGTTTATTAAAAGACAATGTAAGCAACACCTTTAGAAATTAAGATAATGAATTTGTTGTGTTCTTCTGCTTTCTCCTTTTCATCCCTAACTGTATCGGATCTTCTCTAACACTAGAAATAAGATGCACCTGAGCCACTTGTGGACTGAATTCTACAGTGAGGACTGAATTCTACAGTGACTGTTTTAAGGAAGTTTAGAAAATACTTATAATAGCAATTGTAAATAATAATTTATAAACACTGATAGTGTTACTATGTTCCTAGTACAAAGAAATAGCAAATGTTTGTTATAAAATCAAGATAGTATATCTGTTGAGAGTAAGTAACAGGAAAGTAATAAGTGGACCCACTTATTACTAAGTGGATTCATTAGTGATTCTCAAACTGTGCACTTTAGGCCACTATGGTGAACTCACAGGGCTTTTTAATTTCTGAAGAAAGCAGAGCCTCATCTGACAGACACTGCAAAAGTTACTACCTCAAGATGGTTCATGGTTTCAACATTGGACTGCATGATATACCCTTTGATGATGTCACTGCCTTGCAAAGCTGGGTTTTGGCAGTTGAAGTGATAAAAGGCAAGTATCCACATGAAGATCACTGTGGAATGAAAAATGAGGTTGATGGCGTCCAATATGATTTCAAAGTTTGTGAGGTTGTGCAGGACTCAACAAGTACACATATTTCATTACTGAGTAATTGTAGTTATTTATGAATTAAATAAAAATATTTTTTTCAATCTATGTCTATTAATTTCCCAAACAGCCATAATTATTAGAACATGAGGTTTGTGAAGTTGTGCAGGGCTCAATAAGAAACCATATTCCCTTAGTAAGTAATTGTAGTTATTTATGAATTAAATATATTTTTTCTTTCAATCTATGCCTATTAATTTCTCAAACAGCCATAATTATTAGAACATGAGGTTTGTGAAGTTGTGCAGGGCTCAACAAGAAACCACATTCCCTTAGTAAGTAATTGTAGTTATTTATAAAATATATTTTTTCTTTCAATCTATGTCTATTAATTTCTCAAATGGCTATAATGGCTAGGACATAACTACTCGTTAAGTTCTTTGAACCTAACTACTTAATAAGAAGAACAATTAAATTTATTTGTTGAAATGAATTACTGAGAAACTCAGGGCTCCATGAACTGATGAATTCTGAGAACCTCTGCCACAGGAGTTACAGTAAAACCACAATATTGCATGTCGAGGCCAGAAAACAAAACTTATAATTTGCTACAAAGTTCTAATATAGTGTGAGATTGGCTGGATCACACTGGGAGAAGAATATTGTCAAAGAAAATATATCCCGATAACCCGAGAGGCCTGAGCAAGCGTCCTGGTCACCAAATCAAAGAATTCTGCAAAGAAAACTCTGGGAGGGCAATTCCATTCCATAAGGACAGCCCTGCAGCTGGGCCAGGCTTCCCCGTCGCTAAAGAAAGAAAAGACATTTTGACTTGCGAAACCACTCAGGCAGGACAGATGCAAGGATGAGGGGTGAGAAAGGGTCAAGGAAGGCGGAAGGAGATGGTCAAAGATAAATGCATGGAAATGCAGGATTTCATGTTCATGGGTACTTTGTTCTCAACCATTATCTCTAAGGTTTCATATTTTAAAAATAATATTCACCTTTTAATTTAACATCTGAGCATTTCCTATCATAGCTGATTCTAAAATTATGGGATTTTGTGGTCTTCACCAAAAATATAGCTTCAACATTTCTTCATAAAAAGGTATCTAACTAATCTATATGTGGATAAAGTCCCACTTATCAGCATGACCTGAGATTAAATCTTTCCCAAACATTTTTAAAATAATTCCAGTACAATCTAATTGGTGTGTGTGTGTGCGCGCGCCTGTGTGTTTTAAATAATATAAACCCCTTGATCTGGCATTCCTACTTCCAGAAATTCAATACAGTTTCCTACACCACGTTTCTGTGCTACATCAAGGCCTCACTTGCTATCAATTGTCCAATTTTTCATTTTGGTTTTTGAGCTTCCAGAACATAATAGCATTTCTACCACTTCCGGTGCCTATCAGTAACGCAGTTAAATGGGTTCACTGTTTTCTCATCTCCATTTTCCTCCTCTGTAGCAATGAGCTCCCCATGACAGTTCCAGTGAGGTCTTTAGCAATCTGAGTCCTAAGATTTTCCTTACTCATCAGCTTTTCTCCAGGTGTTAGCTTTTGAAAAAAAAAAACCCTCTCTCCCACCATTTTTAAACTTCTGGAGACCTGCAGACTTTAGAAAATTGCTTGGCTGCCTTGTTGCCCCTGCAGGAAGAGCTCACTAACAGGATCACATGAAACGACTTATTTTTAGGCAAGAGGAAGAGAATGTAAGTAGGCTGTGCTACTCTCTGACATCAAGTTGCTATTTTCTATTTAAAGTTTTCTCTTCCATTGGCGGCAGCAGCCCAGATTCAAATCCTAGCATGACCACTTATTAACTGCGTCACCTTAAGAAGGACATCAAACTTTCCTGGTTCCTGGTGTCCTTATCTGTAAGATGCTAACAATACCTTCCCCACCTGGTGGTGCAGATTGAATATAAGTGGCTGATGGGAAGGATACAGCACCCGGTGTCATTTATCCCTCTTCCCCTCTTGTGTTGTTTATTCTTGATTGTATTAATTAACTGCTAGTCAATTAAACACTTATATTATCAGTGTGGATTATGTGATGGTCATGAAACAACACAAATGGGAGCACTTCAAAATACAAATCAGGTGGCTTATTTTTATCATAAGCAAGTTCTGATTCTTCTTCCCATCCTTCAACAATATAACAGGCAATAATTCTAGCTGGGTTGGTTAATATGGTAAATAAACAAAATAGACTGATTTAGACAAATACCCTTGCTTCTGAGCCATGCTCTCCTCACATCTGTAGCCCCTCACTGTTTAAAAATTTTTATCTTATTTTTGTTTGTTTGTTAAGACACAGGGTCTTGCTATGTTGCCCAGGCTGGAGTGCAGTGGCTATTCACAGGCGTATCCTACTACTGATCAGCACAGTTTTGATCAGCTCCACTTGGCCCCAGGCCATGTCAACCCTTCTTAGGCAACCTGGTGGTCCCCACTCCCAGGAGGTCATCCTATTGATGCTAAACTTAGTGTGGACACCCAATTGGCATAGCACACTACAGCCCAGAACTCCTGGGCTCATGCGATCCTCCCACCTCAGCCCTCTGAGTAGCTGAGACTACAGGTGCCTGGCTCCCCACACCTTTGAGGGCTCATGGTTGCAAAGACATCAGCAGCAAGCATGCACAGTATTAAAAACAGTCCTGCTGGAGCCTGAAGGCAGCGTGATGGGTTATACACTTGCTCAGGGATCCTTTCCACTCTATGATTCCAAACAACTCTGGGATTCTATGCCTTGTAACTCTATCAAGACAACTTCTAATATTCCAATGCTACCAAACCACTTTCCTATAGCAGTGTTATTTAAATAAGGGACTCTGGTTTACATGGAAAAGGTAGTATTTTCCTCACTCTAATCCAGAATGAGAAAAAAAATGCCACACTGGACATGAGAAACTCCCAGTCAAAATCCCATTTCTCTGACCCTCAGTCACCTAATCTGTAAAAGGCGGGCTGAGCTCAGCAAAATCTTCAGTTTCATTTCAACTCTGATGTGCTGATTCTAGGATAAGGTTGCAGCCCTTCGCAGTGCTAGGTACAACAGCAGGCCAGAAATAATCATGAGAGAACCACCACCTTTTCAGAAGTACCCCATGACCATGCCTCTTTCAGCACTGGTTATCTCTGAGAAAGGGGATTGGGTGGAGAGCAATAATCAGGTCAGCTAATAATAATAATCTTCCAACTAGGAAAAGACAAAAATGGGAGGGTCAGAAGGGGTGAGGGGTGAAAAATTATCTGTTTGGTACAATGTTCACTATTTGGGTGATGGGTGCAGTAGAAGCCCAAACCTCACCATTACTCAACATATCTATGAACCAAATCTGCACATGTACCCCGAATCTATCATAAAAAATTAAAAAGTAAAAATAACAGACATGTATTAGAATCAATAGGTGCTCTCTGCTCTCTATTCTAAAATAGTAATTTTTTTTTTTTTTTTTTTGGTCTCACTCTGTCACTCAGGCTGGAGGGCAGTGGTATGATCCCAGCTCACTACAGTCTCTACCTGGGGTCTAGCAATCCTCCTGCCTTAGCCTCCTGAGTAGCTGGGAATACAGGTGCACACCACCTCCTGGCTAATTTTTTAATTTTTTGTAGAGACAAGGTCTCCCTGTGTTGCTCAGGATGCTTTTGAACTCCTAGGCTGAAAGGATCCTCCCGCTCCGGCCACCCAAAGTGCTAGGATTATAGGCGTGAGCCACTGCACCTGACCTAAAATAGTAATTTTATCTTGGAAGTTACTCTAAGGGAGTATAGGCAACCTATACAAAACAAAAAGTAAAATAGTAATTTTAAACAACTGGTCAGTGATGTGCCTTTGTGTACCAGAAACATTCAGGAAAGGACTTGCATGTCTTAAAAATAATGATTCTCCCGGGGAGCTCAGAAACCCAAACTGCTGGCTCCATAGCCATCCCTCCTTCTAGACAGCACATAAATTTCCTCCATGCATGCCCTAGAGAGTGGTTAATTAGCACCATCATGGGCCCAAAATAAATAAAGACTAGTTTTCACGGTCTAGAGGCCCAGATTATTTTAATATTCCAAGAGTAACCAAGGCAACTAGAGTTTAAGAAACACAATATTACTGCCAATAAAACTTCCTGATTTGTTCAATTTTGTCAGTTATTCTTTGAAACTGAAAAAAATGGTGTTAAGTTTTAATGACACTTGGAAAAATTTTCAGTATTAGCTTCCAGCTTTATAATCTAAGCCCACAGCACAAAAATCTTAATCATCATCCAGCACTTTACACACATATATACAGAGTTTATTTATATATCAGAGATACCACATCTTTAGGCATATATTTATAAATAGGCTCAAGGAGAAATTTTCATAGAAATGTTAATGATTTCCATAAAAATTCTCATATACTGTATGACACTTGCATATAACATCTTAATTAATCACCTATTCATGAAACACTTGAGTACTTGCACGATTCAGCATGATTAATGCGGCATTAGTGTGAGGACACAGTAAAGATTGTCTAATAAACCTTTCCTCAAGATGCTTCATATTTGCAAAGCACCACGGCTTAGTAAATGACCCAGCAGCCTGACAGATAATGCTCCAATCTGTTCTGCACATGATCCGACCTCTTGCAGCCCTGTTTGACTTAGAGCAGATGAGTTGCATGGGAGATTCCTGGGCGTTGAGGAAAGATAAACCAAGAACACATGGCACTTTGCAGCCCCCAGAAGCTAATTCAAAAATAGATGTGTGTGCTTCTTCCAGAACAAACACTGGAATTACGATTGCTGTGGAGAAATAACTCTGGCAGAGGGGAAAAAAGATGAGTTAAAGATATCTCTTTCTTAATAATGGCTACCATTTATACATGCTTACTGTGTGCCAGCAATGTGTATCTACAAACATTATGATAAATTATCCCAACATCCCTGTAAGATATGCATGAAAATCTCCACTTTTCTGTTTGGAAAACTGGAAATAATAGAGGTAAGTGTCAGGGATCTGACTGCTAGTCTTTGCAACTTCAAAGACTGCCCCTGTATTATTAGTCTGTTCTCACGCTGCTAATAAAGACATACCCAAGACTGGGTAATTTATAAAGGAAAGAGGTTTAATTGACTCACGGTTCAGCATGACTGGTGAGGCCTCAGGAAACTTATAACCATGTGGAAAGGGAAGCAAACATGTCCTTCTTCACATGGCAGCAGCAAGGAGAAGTACTGAGCAAAAGGGGTAAAAGCCCCTTTAAAAAATGATCAGATTTAGTGAGAACTCACTCACTATCATGAGAACAGCATAGAGGAAACCACCCCCATGATTCAATTACCTCCCACTCGTCCCTGCTATAACACGTGGGGATTATGGGAACTAGGATTCACAGTGAGATTTGGGTGGGGACACAGCCAAACCATATCAGCCCCCTTGCCTCTCCTTTGAAAGAACTAAGTTATGGCAGGGTACAGTGGCTCACACCTATAATCCCAGCACTTTGGGAGTCCAAGGTGGGCTGATCACTTGAGGTTAGGAGTTTGAGACCAGCCTGGTCAATATAGCAAAACCCCGTCTCTACAAAAAAATACAAAAAAAAAAAAAAAAAGGAAAAGAAAAGCAAAAAAGAACAAAGTTATAAAATCTAGACTATATTAGGAATTTAATATGGTCTATATTAAGTAGACCATATTAAATTCCTAATCAATAGACCTGAGAGGTTTCAAGAGCGACACTCCATCCACTCATCCCCATTCCATGCAAAGAGCTTAAAGGAGAGAGGATGTTCTCCATGTGGTTTTGGTAGCTGAACACTCAGGAATCGGTTAGGCTGTATCAGTGAGCTGATGGGCTACAGTAGGAACCAAGGGGTCAGAGCAGTATGAGAAAGTTTACTTTTCCTTTGGATAAGATCAATTAGCACACTAACCTCCATCCCAACCCCATTCCAGCTCTTAAAAACTCTCTGTGGCATGTGCCTGTAGCCCCAGATATTCAGGAGGCTGACGCAGGAGGCCTGCTTGAGCCCAAAAGTTCGAGGCCACAGTGAGCTATGATCGTACCACTGCACTCCAGCCTGGGCAACAGAGTGAGACTGTCTCAAAAATAAATAAATAAACAAATAAATAAATAACCTCTTCCACCCTCCCATCCTTTGTTTCAGCAGAGTTGAGTTCAGACTGTGTTCTGGTCTCCCTCCCCTAGGGCGACAGCCTTAAATAAAGCCGTCCTTGCTTGTTTAACTTTATCTTATGCAATTTTTGTTGTACCCTGCCAAAACACCGTACCCTGCCATAACTTAGTTCTTTCAATATTCACCACCCCTTCCTAAGGGAGGACCAAATTCCTCACCCCACTGACACAGGTTTGGCTACATACTTGCTCTGATAAATGAAAAGTGAGCAGAAGGGATATGTCTCTTCCAGGCCAGGTGCAAGCTCTGGGACCTAGCCTCTGGTTTGCTTGGTCTCTTTTCCCACTACCACAGGTCTCTTTCCCAGACACGACCCATCCACCTAGGTCCACAAGTGATGACAACAGAAGCACAGCCACAGCTGACCCATTTGCACACATGTAGCAGGAGCAAGAGCTACTACATCTCCACAGTTGTAAGCCACTAAGATTTTACGATCACTTGTTACCACAGAATAACCAGCAGTCTTAACCAGCAACACATCCTTTCTGGATTTGGCACTGACAAATCAAAAGAGAAGATCTAGAACACACCAGTTGTCTCCTAGAAGCCTGCCTTCTGTTATTGCCTTTCATAAACTAAGGAGTCCTCCAGGGCAACAGAAGTCCCCCAGGACAAAAGCCCCCAGACAGACTACAGGGGAAGCCATGGGGCTTCTAAAGTTGCATATGTACTGCACCAAAAGAGGTAAACCTATAGAAAGACGGAGCCAATTGAGGCCTCCAGACAATCCTAGGTGACGTTTCAGACTTGTTTTTGGTGTTCTTCAAAATGCTCTGCTCACATTCCCCCTAAAATAACTTTGAAAAGAAAAATGTACCTCCTTACATATTTTTTGCCACCCCAAATTTTCATTATAAGTTTTAAAGTTAATCTTTTTGTTAATAAGAGGTACGAAATACTAAAATACAGGACAAAATCAGGTGAGGCTTGACTTTAACTGAAATCAGTATTTCATGACATGCTTTGATAAAATAGGTTTTAACTATCTTACTGGAGAACGCCACTGAATCAGAAAGAAACCATATGAAATATGTATCCGTGGTTTTATCTAATGTATCTTTTAAACTTTGTTAGTCCTGGAAAACACAGCTGTAATTAAAAAAAAATCAGTACCATTAATCTACATTGCAAGGCCCAGCTTCATCCTAATTAGAAATACATGTAAGATCAGAAAGACAGGAAATCCACAGGTTTCATTTTCCTTAACTAATCATTAAAGGAGCTAAAACGAATATTTCTAATCATCCCTTTCTTCTGTGCATGGAAAGTTTCTAATCCTAGGGCAAAGGTACCACATTAACACTTCAGACAGGTGAAGAGGAATGTGTGGAGCAGACACTTTCTCAGGCAATTTTAAAAACAAATAAATGTAAAAGTTGATCATCTTTTTCTTTTTTTAAGGCAGGGTCTCATTCTGTCTCCCAGGCTAGAGCACAGTGGTGCGATCACAGCAAACTGCAGCCTCAAACTCCTGGGCTCAAGCAATACTCCTGCCTCAGCCTCCCGAGTAGCTGGTCCTACAGACACATGTCACCACGCCAGGCTAATTTTTATGTTTTTAATTTGCATAGACGGTGTCTCACTATTTTGTCCAGGCTGGTCTCAAACTCCTGGCCTCAAGTGATCCTCCTTCCTTGGCCAAGTCGAGAATCTTGAAAGCAGCATGTTACTGCAAACCCTTAACACTAGTCATGCATGATATCCTTGGAAAGCATGCATGCCCCTTTTTGAAGAACGCTTTATATACATGGAGACACAGTTGGCATGTATGTGACAAAGATGCAGATGGGTAGGCTAATTCTCATGGGCACTTTCTGGATTTGCAAAATAAGCTTGAGCAGAAAGCCTAATCCCATTTAAAGTGACTCTTCCCCCAAGACAGGGAACAAGACCTCACTGCAATGATAGCCACAGTCCCTGCAGTAAAGCACCAGGAATCATTCCTGGGGCATCAGTGAAGATTGAGAACTATGTTTCCCAGAAGTCCAATCATGTATCTTAGAATGCCAACAAGACTATAAAATGTTTCTCCAGTTTTATACATATTTAAGAACTCATGAGTAATATATCTAAACTCTTGTACTAAAAAGACCCCTGCTAGCAACTATACTTTTGAATAAAGAACTGTCAACACTGGCAGATTCAGAACTTCTACTGAGAAGAATTTACCATAACAGAATGATCTAAGTACATCATTTCATGCAGTAGTGCTTTAATAATGATATATTTCCATGCTAGGGGGGAAAAGGGTTTTTTATTAAGCTATTGATGTATTAAATATCATTATACCTATCATTATAAATTAATCCTATACTATTATATTATACTATTATGCCATTATTGATGGCATTTTTCTTAACAGAGCACCATAGTTCAAAATACCACCTGGACAGGCACCAAGGAAAATTCTATAGGCTGGTCTAGTTTTTAAAAAATGTATCTCAGGGGCCGGGCGCAGTGGCTCATGCCTGTAATCCCAGCACTTTGGGAGGCCAAGGCGGGCGGATCACGAGGTCAGGAGATCGAGACCAACCGAGCTAATACGAGGTCAGGAGATCGAGATCATCCTAGTATTAAATTGTATATTTAATACTAAAAATACAAAAAATTAGCCGGGCATGGTGGTGGGCGCCTGTAGTCCCAGCTACTCAGGAGGCTGAAGCAGGAGAATGGCGTGAACCCGGGGGGCGGAGCTTGCAGTGAGCTGAGATGGCACCACTGCACTCCAGCCTGGGTGACAGAGCGAGACTCCATCTCAAAAAAAAAAAAAAAAAAATGTCCCTCAGACTTAAACATCAGAATACATTGAAACAACACAGAAAAAATATTGCACTTACATGCCCACTGCCTCATAAAAGCAGCACGTTACACCACATACAAAAGAACAACTCTATAAAATCAGAAACTTCCCTCCTTTCTCAAGAATTCGCAACTATGATCATTCCACCCCTTGTTAGAAGTTTGGAGTTAGGTCCTAAAATATCATATTTGTTGTTATCAGATTATTTGGGGGAACCTCTTACGTGCATCATTTAGTAGCCATCATAATTTAGTCACTGATTTTGGGAAGGGGATGGTAAAACAACAACAACAAAAAAAAACTAAACCACATTACTGTTTACAAGGAAAAACATTCATAACAACCAAACACGACAGTTAATTAACATATCAAATATAAACCAAACTACATAATCCAAAAACAAAACACAAAACATGAAAAAGAACTGCTAGATAACATAAAATGTATTGCCTTTCATCTTAACTGTGATAAATTTTTAATGGGGCAGACCTCATTGTATCACAGTTGACTTTGATTTAATAAAGTTAAACCACATAGTACAACAATTGTATATCAAATAGAATTCTTCACACCACATTTTATCACATTTTCCATTCTATCATACACTTGAAATCCTTCAAGTATCGCCTCTGTGTGTTCTCTTCCCTACCTCCCTTCTGAGCTTCCAGACTTAAAGTTTCTAGCACTGGATAAAAACGTCCACAGGGATGCTTCTCCAGGACCTCCAAACCCAAAGGTCCCAAAACAAATAAATGCTTTGCACACAAATTTCTTTTTCTTTCCGTATTCAGTGGCACTGTCACCTACCTATTTAGTCTCTCTGGATCCTCTTCAGCTCCCATGTTCACACTCGATATCTAGATATTTGACAAGTATTCCAAATGTCTCACATATTCAACTCTTTCTTCTACATTCCCCTTATTCTACGTTCTCTTTTTCACCTTCTGCTCTTTCATTTCATTAGATGGATATTGGAGCTTATGAATCCGTCTACCATGTCACTTAAATTTTTTAAAACACATTTTTATATCCTTATTTCTGTGCTGTATTCTGGGAAAATTCCTTGATCTCCCAAATCACTGGTGTACTATTAAGCTGTTCCCAGGCTGTGATACAGCCTATTAGCTATGTTTTTCATTTTAATAATTTTATTTTTTATTTCCAAGATTTTTAAGTAGGTTCTTCATAAATGTCCATTCTTATTTTGTAAATGTTTGTTTTTGTTTATAAATGTGAAGACATTTATCACCCTAAAGATATGAAATACTTTCATTTTGAAGTATTTTTCGTATTTTTTCTATTTCCTTGGGAGCAAATCCTTGTGTAATAACTAATGGTGATCTCTTTCATGATGGAAGCCTTCCACAGGTCTTTGTAATTCTTTACTGAATTCCTATTTCATGTGAGAAAAATTTCGCTTGTGCTCTTATGTGCTTCTGCTTAACCCATTTGCTTTCTTCTGTTAGCACAGATATGAATTTGTTGGTTTTATAATCATTCCTTTCAAATATTTCTCTGAGTTTTGTGTGGGAAGGGAAGATTTCAGAATAGGCTTTCTTTACTAATCTTGAACTAAACATAGCTCATCTGCACACTGACAGGGCCTGATCACTGAGTTTAGTATTATTCTTTTACCTAAAGAGTAGTAAAACATGTTCCTAGATCTTCCATTCCACAAAGAACTCCATGTTAGGAATCTTAGTGGAGAATACAGTTTCATCTCATTTTCCAACCTATTTTTCACTGCATCTCTTCACAAACTCTGCCCTCTAGCCATCCAGCTACTCAAAGAATCTATGCAATTTCACGTTTCCCACCTTCGCTGACACTACTCATTTCACTTCCACGTCCCATTCACTTGTCAAGATCCAGATAAGATCCTACTATCTCTCCTATGAAACTTTCAATCTGTTATAGACATTTCTTTAACTGGGCCTCTATAAGGTCCCATATCTCTGTTAGTGTACTTATCTCTTTCTGCCTTAATGCATTAGAATCCTCAACTAGGTCATAACATCTTAAGGGCAAAAGTTATTTATTATTTCTTGCCATATTTCAAGCAGAACCTAGCACAATGCTCAGTATATAATACGCACTGGACAACTTTTTTTAAAGAGATGAACCTTACACCAATGCCTAGAAGTGCTATTTGGCAAATATGTATTTATAAAATTAATTTCAAGGAATTAAGGAAGTAAGCATTAAGGAAGTACAGAGTCAAACCAGGATTTCATATTATAGCTCTAAATTACAGCAAACAGGAATTACCTCTTCAAATTTTGAGCCTGTATCAGCCTTAAGTACCACCTCCCTTTGTGAGAAGCTCCCAGGGCCATCCCAGCCCTGTGGGTTCTATTGCATGCCTGCAAGCGTCTTTCACTGCATTTACCTTCCTGTAGTGTACCTGTGCATCCATCTGCCCCATCAGATTGTACAACCTCTGGGAGCAGAAAATAAGTAAAAGTGTGTTGACTAAATAAATGCTTAAACACCACATTTTGCCTCATTTGTCTTCAGAATAGCCCCAAGCTATAAGGGAAGCTGTTGTTATTCTCATTTTCTAATAGGTAAACCAGAGTAAATGGAAGTTAAATGAACTCGGGGTCATGAGAGAGAAACTTGGTGGCAGCATTCAACTCTTCTTAAAATCAATCACTACCTCTGTAGACACTCCTACATACTACATAGCATCCATGGTCAGGAATATAAGAACAGGATAGCTTGGATCTCTTTACCTAAAGGAAATAACCCTTACTATAGCATAATGAATAAAACTGACCTTTAACAATCCACAGAGTTCTGTTTCAACCCTTCACTCAATTCAAAGAGCTTCTAGAACATAACTAATTAATTATAAACAAAGTATTCACCCACACACTCATCAGAACAGCATAATGATTTCTAGGTGCCCAGGGAAACCATATTAAGTCAACCTGTTTAGAAAGACGTTAGAAAGCTATAAACATAACCAGATTTAGTGTACATTAATTTCTACCATTTTCAGCATTTTCCTTACATACAATGTCCTCTATTAAAAACAAGATGCTTCTACGAAAACCTCACATAGCTATATGGGTTTTAAGTTATTATTGCTATTATTCACTTTATTAGCTATTGAGTGCTTACTACGTGCCAAGCATGTCGCTAAGAACAACACAAATTATCTCATTTCATCTTCATAAAAATATTATGAAATAGATTCTATCGTTACTGCATTTTACAAATGAGAGAACTGGGGCTCAGTGAGATGAAGTCATACATCCAAAGTCATGCAGCTAATAAGAGATCAAGCAGAGACATGTTCCCAGCCCTCTCTGGTGCCACAGTTCTGGCTTCTGCCCACTGCGGACACTGCCCCTCATAAGTGTTCACTGGAAGGATACGCGTGCTCAGAAACTCCCACGTTTTTAGCCTTATTATCAGATCGAACTCCATGAAACTGCTCTTTTTGTAGCTCAAAATTAGTCAAATGATTTGACCTCATACAATGAACATTAGATATTAATATCTGCAGCTTTTTTCTTACCAAGGTATTATTTCATTTTTGTTTTGTGTAATACATTTAGTCAATGACTGCTGAAATTATTATTACAAATTACAATATAACCAGTAGGACATAAACACCAGTCAGTCATTTCAAGTACTTCCCCAGTCCTGATCTCAAACAGTCTGGATATTGATTATATGAGAAACACATTGGAAAGATGTGACCCGGAATTCTCTCCCTTAAGAAAACCATTTCCAGATTGGCATGTGTGACAGCTATGGGTAATGATTTGTTTCTGCAAACCTGCAATGGTTTACTGGTACAGTATCTTTATTTCTTTTAAAAAGCAAACAACAAGACTAACTCCAAGGAAAAAAAAGAATAAAATAAAATGAATGCTATTTTTATTTACCACTGCTCCCTCAGGCAAGACTTGAAAACCAGGGAGTACCTGCAATTCGCTCTCTTCCTTTTCACCTTCATTGATCCCTGTGTCTTTCCTTCCTGTCTTGGAGGGAAATGTGTCCTGCTTCTTGAGGAACTCGCCCTCCCATTCCTGCTCTTTATCCCAGCCAGCCGCTGTCACTTCCTCTGGATACTCCTTCCCCTCTGTCTGTACCCCCAACTGCTCCCTCCTTCCTGGCTTTGCTGTCAGCACACAAACATATTCAGGGGGTCTTCTGTATCACACATACATACATACACACAACCCCTTCCTTAAACTCTTTCCTTCTCTTCCCTGCCAAAAGGATTCACTAAGTGACAGTTTCTGCCTATGTGTCCTTGCCCCCAGACCTCCTGCTCACTCGTCATCCCAAAGGACCCTGGCTCTTGCTCTCCCAACTCCAGCATCACTCTCAGGAATGTCACCAGCGACCTCCTGGTTCCTGGGCTCTCAGTTCTTCTACTTGGTCTCTCCCTAGCTTGTGTTAATGTTGTCTCCTCCCTGGCCCAACACTGTCCCTGGGACTCTCTTAACACTAAACTTTCCCGGCTGTCTTCCTACAACTCTGACTGTTTTCCAAGGCTCTCTTCTTCTCTCTTTTTTTTTAATTTTATTATTATTATACTTTAAGTTTTAGGGTACAGGTGTACAATGTGCATGTTTGTTAGATATGTATACGTGTGCCATGTTGGTGTGCTGCACCAATTAACTCATCATTTAATATTAGGTATATCTCCTAATGCTGTCCCTCCCCCCTCCCCCCACCCCACAACAGTCCCTGGAGTGTGATGTTCCCCTTCCTGTGTCCATGTGTTCTCATTGTTCAATTCCCACCTATGAGTGAGAACATGCGGTGTTTGGTTTTTTGAGACGGAGTCTCGCTCTGTCTCCCAGGCTGGAGTACAATGGTGTGATCACGGCTCACCGCAATCTCGGCCTCCCGGGTTCAGGTGATTCCCCTGCCTCAGCCTCCCGAGTAGCTGGGACTACAGGCATGCACCACCATGCCCGGCTAATTTTTTTTGTATTTCAGTAAAGACAGGGTTTCACCATGTTGGCGAGGGTCTCTCTCAGTCTTATTTGCAGGTTCCTTCTTTGGCCTTTGTTTCTAAGGGTTCTCCACCTTTTTCTTGGGGTTCCCTCTACTCTTCTCTCCTGTATACCTTGTGAGGCTCCACTTCAAATTACCTTTTCTTCCCTCAAACCTACTTCCTTTTGCTCCCAATTTAGATCCATGCCATCTCCTAGCAGAAACCACCAATCATTTTGACCTCCTTCCCGCATCTCCCTCTACAGCCTCATCTCTTAGCACTCCTCCTGCACAGCCAGGCGACCCATCTAACCACACCACAGTTCTCCCCTGGGAATGGCCCACAGCCTTGATACCCTTATACAATGGTGTCCTTCCTTTACATCGCTCTTAACCTTCAGATGGCCACTCAAGTGTCACATACTTTGTGACGCTTTCTCTCATCTTCCTAAGAAAACTCATTTCCTCCTCGATGTTCCCAAACCACTTTGTGTACACCAGTAACACAGCATTTACCATCCTGGCACCCACGGTACCTTTGTACAGTCCCGCCCCACTTCATTTCTGTTTCTGTCTTCATTGTTCCTTGAAGGAAGGGGCTGTCTTGCATTCCTCCCTGTGTCCTAGCTCACAGTGCGTCTCCAAAGATATCTGCTTCGTTGAGCTAATCCATCTGTCTGGTAAGGTTTATATAGAATCCACATTCGAAATAACACTTATATTAAGTCACTTTTTGAGTCCTCTTGCACACTAATCATTATGTAAAACCACAAAAACAGCTCGAGGTGATTAATATGACACTATTTTTTTCTTCCTGAAATAAGTGTTTTCACAAAATATAACCCTCTAGTTCTTATCCACTGAAAGTTACCTGCACTAAACAAATAAAAGAGATTCTCTCGAGCACACCAGTTTTACAAGTCAGCCAACTGCTTACTGTTGCTTTTTTTTTTTTTTTTTGAGACAGAGTCTCGCTGTCGCCCAGGCTGGAGTGCAGTGGCGCAATCTCGGCTCACTGCAGGCTCCGCCCCCCAGGGGTTCACGCCATTCTCCTGCCTCAGCCTCCAGAGTAGCTGGGACTACAGGCACCCGCCACCTCACCCAGCTAATTTTTTGTATTTTTAGTAGAGACGGGGTTTCACTGTGTTAGCCAGGATGGTCTCGATCTCCTGACCTAATGACACCTGCCTTGGCCTCCCAAAGTGCTGGGATTACAGGCGTGAGCCACCGACTGTTGCTTTCTTGACTCCTCCTTTAAAAGTCCAAAATGACAAATTATCTCACAGGTCTCTGAGCAAATACTTCATTGCTTTCTGAAATGTCAGTGCTGTGTCTACTCCTACTCAGATTTGCCTTGTTCTGAACCAATAGAAATATCTCTTCCTGCCAGCTGACATTTTGTTTTATAAAATTCTTTTTATCCTTTCTTATTTTTCAGGATATAATTTCTTGGATGAGATTCTCCTCATTTCTAAACTTTGGGGAATTAAAAATCTATATAATTTCATTATCCCATTGAAAGACAGGGAAAAGAAGCTAAGCTCCGAAGAAGATGGCAATAAAAATGAAAACTGGAGAAACCAGAGCCAAAGGCTTTTCCAATGGTAACATTTACTAAATGGCAGCAAATACTAACGTAATAAGAAAGTAGGTTACCGATTAAAGACCTTATTATCTGACTTTAATGCTCATCAGAGCCCTGCAAGGTAAATGTCATTATCCTTGTTTAATAGATCAGTAAATGGAAGTTCAGAGAAGTTTGGTAATTGCCCAAGGTTACCCAGACAATAAATGCTAGCTCCTGCCACATGCTGGAGTGACCCAAAACAATTTTCTGAGGTAAAAACTGAACAGCCTGAAGATGCTCCCTTGGCTCACTGACATATGGTTCCTGGCAAGGCATCATTATTCCCATAAGAGAATGTCAATCCTATACTCTGCCTGCATTTATGCGAGGCACTGTGCTATGAGCTCTTAATATATTTTCTCATGTAATTACTGAATGTGCTATGAATGGCCAGTATGATTATCAAGTTATTTAATGAGTGGTAAATGGAGCAGTAATATCCTTACAGAGAAGGAAACAAATCTCAGGACCTAAAGTCAAGAAACAAACCGAAAGTCTCAAAGTTGGTGGAGCTGATAAACCAATCCTGTTCCCCACACAAAGCCCATGTCCTCAAAACTAATCCTGCTGCATCCTTTGACTGTCATGGTGGCCGACACTGCCCTAAGTCAGCAGGAATCTTGCCTAAGAATATCACCAGGAACTCAGCTCTACCATTCTGAAATTTGATGGTAAGAAGTGGTATTCAATTCTGTTAGCCTTCTAGGTCTTCTAAAACATATGCTTTTATCATGCCACCTAATCATACAGCTGCGTACCTTTCACTCTCTGGATTTCTCCTAGAAATGCCTGCCCTCACTAAACCACATCTGGGTTTTCAGCATTCTCAGTGCTTCTTGTCTGCACTGTAAGAAGCAGGAGGATGTCACGGTATAGCACCGATGCTAGGATATCAGACAGCTGAGTTCCGGTCCCAGGTCTGCCACTTACTAAGGGACTTGAGTGAGTCTGCCTCTCTCTTGTGTCTCAGTTTACTCAACTATAGAATGGGGATAATGACCCTATCTTCCTCAAAGGGGTTCTATGACTCTTCACTGAATTAATACCTGTAAAGTGCTTAAAATTGTCCCAACTCCATAGTAAAACTCAATAGCTATTAGCTAGGTATTTTATAGATTGTTAGATGATTCTATATTGTGAGAAGAGAGAAAGAGAATGAAAATTATGAGGGTGTAACTTCCTTGAAGCTAAAGGGAGAGAATGCTTCAAGCAGGGAGAAATCACGTGCCTAAGCCTTTCGAAGGTCACTGAAAAAGTGACCTTTGGGTTTGGCTAAAAATACGTCTTCAGTAAGATTTAAAAAAAAGTTTCATAACTCTGTGACTTATTTACCAAACAATGTCACATGTTTATGATTCCTTCCTATTCACTCAGAGAAACATCTTTGGAAAATTAAATGCAATCCAAAATTTCATATACTTTGACAGAAAAACAGTATGATAAATTGCAGATCAAGATAAACTAATCTTGCTTAAGTTGTTGGCCATGGAAGCTAGAGTTACTTGGTATATACTGAAATACATTTTCTATCATCAGGTTTTTATTATTTAAAATGCTTGCCATTCTTAGCCTTTTTTTAAAAAAAAATCCTTAACCTTTTTTAAAGGAAAACTCGCCAGAATAGCACGGACATGAATTTTCATTGTATAAATTATCCCAATCAAAACTTGTATTAACCTCTGATGTCTTCCTCCTTCCCTAGTGCCGAATCTAGGGCTAATTAATACCTATTTAAGCATTCAGCTTTTGCCCCAGAGGCCAAGATAAATTTGTCCACAAGGCAAGAATATATTTGCCCAAAAGTA
The DNA here is from genome assembly GCF_009828535.3 of Hylobates moloch. Classification (NCBI taxonomy): domain Eukaryota; kingdom Metazoa; phylum Chordata; class Mammalia; order Primates; family Hylobatidae; genus Hylobates; species Hylobates moloch. Next base: position 158,666,705 of record NW_026652279.1, read on the forward strand.
AATCTCAATGAGAAAGGCATTACTTTTTTGTTATTTTATTTAGAATTTTGTTGTAAAACTATAGCAAAGAAAATTTAAAGAACGTAGAAAGAGGAAATAGAATCATGATACCACCTCTCTTAGGTAATCACTACTATTATTTGGGCTTTTAAGGTTTTTTTCCATGCAAATTTTTATAAAACTTTAATTATAGTATACACATAATGTTATATTGTAGTTCTCAATACAACTATAAACATTTTTCAAGTTGATACATGGTCTTACATGTATTGTAATACACGTGTACTGACCGAACAATATATAACTGAATGATTAACTTAACCATTTCCATAGTGCTGAGCATTAATACTGCTTCTATCTAGTCTGCATAATTTTAAATAACATTGTGATGAACACTCTGTTGCAAATATATTGTTCTACATTTGTATTATATTCTTAGCTTTAATTTCCAAAGACAGAATTGGGAGTCTACAGGTATAAATATTTATGTCATTCTTGATACATACTCCCAAACTGTCTCTAAAAGTATTGCATCAATTTCACTGCCACCAATATTCTAGGTGAGTAATCAATGTCACTAGATCCTGACTCTTTATTAAAAAGTTTTCCTATTACAATAGGCTAGAAAGAGAAAAAATACATACTTCATTGTGTTAATTTTTACTTCCTTTATTACAGAGAATGGTTATTTCTCATGGTTATTTTATACTTTTCCTTTGTGAGTCATCTATTCATTATCTTTATCTGCTCATCTATTAAAGCTTCTTTTTTATTGATTTGTAAGAGGCGATCTCTTTTAATCATAAAATTATTTAATACTAAGCGTAAAAATATTAGAATTATCCTTGACATTTTACTGATGTTACACTAAGCTGAATAGTGAAATCACCATCATTAATAGATGAAAATTAAAATATTGTAGAAACACTTCACCATTAAGTTCTGACATTACTTGAGGGACAATCTGGAGGCTTTAAAAGTCTTTACTTTCCCTAAAACTTACCTATCTGTTATAATTACAGTTATCTTTTGAAATTAAAAGCTTTCTTTAAATACAGCATGCCAGCCAATTAAAGATAAATTAATTATCTTATTCCCTATCTCTCCCTTGACCTTTAAAAGCACTGTTGAAACAGTTCAATGAATGCAAATAAAACTGATGAGTCTGCCACTCTAAAACTGATGCTTACACTAAATCTCAAATTATCTGATATTATTTAATATTAATATTATAATTAATATTAATATTAATCACCTCATTTCACTGAAAAATCACTAAGTGCCAGATAGTGTGCTAAGTGTTTTATATAAAATATCTCATTTTATTCTTATAACAAACCTCTGAGGTAGGTATTAGCTTTCCCATATTACAACTGAGAAAACGTGGGTCTGGAATGGCTAACTAGCTGGGCAAAGCCAATCAGCCAGCGATGGAGTGGAATGAAAACTCACTGCTCGGTGAGTGTCCGAGCGGTGTCCCTCACCGCTAAGCATCTGGCCTTATATTAATGCACTGTATACTAATACTGATTCCAAGAAATTTAGAAAAGGACATTTTAGCAAGTGCATTTTAGCATATATATTCTGGTTGCAAATTCCTCAACTGATACCTCCATTAATAAAGGTTGACATCACTGATTATATTTTTAAAGTTTAGCCTATGTAATTTACTATAATTTGAAACATAATTTTTCATACTGGTAGTTTTAATAGAAGAAATGACATTTAGGTAGATAATATAAAATTCTCAAGTTAAATACTTTGCTCACTTTGGTGATATCTGCATACAGAACATGAGATTGATTCAGATAAACTATGTGTCCTGGAAATTGATCCAATGGCCACATCTTCTAACCATTTTCAGAGGAGCTACAACCTAACCTTTCATATAGCGGGGATGAAATGGGGCAGGATAAATAAAAGAACCCTGGCTCAGAGGGGGAAGAGACACCCCGAGAGGAAAGCCAAGGTATCATTCCTACAGCAGCTGCAGAATTCTTCCCCCGGGAAATATCCCCAGCATTGCACAGATTTAATAAGTTATTTCTTGCATTTGGTTATCTGCACTCTGATTCCTGTTGATTGAGCTCGTGCTTCTGAACTCTACATCACTCTCTTGTGTGCTCTAATCAGTAACAACTCAACGCCTATAATGAGGGCTCACAGATTCAAGGCAGCATCCTAGGCCACTGTGGGGAATGTTAAGATGGACAAGACACACACGCTGCCTTCAAGGGCTTTACAATTTAGGGGTTGGAGATGTAGGTGTGTGTGTCCATATGCTCACGTGTGCACCTGGGAGTTCAAATAAAGGTGACAGAGCATCCAAATGAAGGAACTGGTAAAAGCTCTGGGAGGAGATGGTATTTCAGGTGCTACTGAAGAGTGGTAACTAGTTTAACAGGTAGGGAGGGGAAATGGGGAAGGCATTTCAATGAATGCAGACAGCGTGCATTAAACTAAGGATATAGAAAAGTGTACAGCAATTTTGGAAAATCATAAGCAGTCAGGCTAGATTAGAGCACAGAATTTGTGTATGAGAATTATGAGAACTAAGACTGGATAAAAAGGAAAGAGTCAAATCGTGGATGACCTTGACTGCCAAAGAAGTAAGCTTTAGAAATTTCATTCAGAGAAGCCATTGGAGGTTTTGGAGAAAGGGAACAATAAGATTAGAAACACACCTTAGAAATGAAATGGATTGCATAGGGAATCATACAGAAGCATATAAAACAGACTGCTGATAGTATTTAAAAAAGAGGAGCCAGGTGCCGTGGCTCACGCCTGTAATCCCAGCACTTTGGGAGGTCAAGGCGGGCGGATCACAAGGTCAGGAGATCAAGACCATCCTGGCTAACACGGTGAAACCCCGACTCTACTAAAAGTACAAAAAATTAGCCGGGTGTGGTGGCGGGCGCCTGTAGTCTCAGCTACTCCAGAGGCTGAGGCAGGAGAACGGCATGAACCTGGGAGGCGGAGCTTGCGGTGAGCCAAGATAGTGCCACTGCCCTCCAGCCTGGGTGACAAGCAAGACTCCGTCTTAAAACAACAAAAAAAAGAAAGAAAGAAAGAAAGAAAGAAAGAAAGAAAGAAAGAAAGAAAGAAAGAAAGAAAGAAAGAAAGAAAGAAAGAAAGAAAGAAAGAAAGAAAGAAAGAAAGAAAGAAAGAAAGAAAGAAAGAAAGAAAAGGGGCCAATTGGAAATATACTTTAGTATCTCAGCTAGAAACAGTCTCAACTAGGGAGTGGCAATAATAGCAAAGAGGATATTTAAGAAATGTTGTATCCCAGAAAATCTCAATAATGTGGGACTCCCTGGATACAGGGGAAAAGGAAGAGTCAATGTAACTTTATATCTTGAGAGACAGAAAAGAAAGTATTCAAGAGCAGATTATTTTCAACATAGATTATTGGATAAATTTGGAATATGGGGATTGCTATGGGGTGAACTGTGTTACCCCACCCAAAAAAGACACGTTGAAGTCCTAACCCCTAGTATCTCAGAATGTAACCTTACTTGGAAATAAGGTGGTTTTGCAGATGTAATTAGTTAAAGCAAGGTTATACTGAATTAGGGCAGGCCCTTAATCCACTATGAGAAGTATCCTCATAAGAAGAGAGAGACATGCAGGGAAGAGGGGTGCCATGTGGAGACACAGACATGCAGAGGGAAGACTACCATGGATGGTGGAGTCTTACTGAGGTGCTGCAGCTGAACACCAAGGAGCATCCAAGATTGCCGGCCAACACCAGCAGCTACAAGAGGGAAGGAAGGATGCTTTCCTACACGTTTCAGAGGCGCATGGCCCTGCCAACACCTTGGTTTAGGACTTTCGACCACTAGAACTGTGAGACAATAAATTTCTGTTGCTTGAAGCCACCCGATGTGTGGCACTTTGTTACAGCAGCACTGAGAAATTACTATAGTAATGTTTTTCTATTTATAAAAGTCAACTATAATCTCTCCACCAAAAGATAACCACTGTTGACACTGTGTGTATATCCATCTAGACTTCATGGTGTAATTTTTTTTTAATGGAACTTGCATTGTTTGTACTATTTTGTATCCAGATAGTGTCTTTTTTTTTTTTTCGAGATGGAGTCTTGCTCTGTTGCCCAGGCTGGAGTGCAGTGGCAGGATCTCAGCTCACTGCAACCTCCACCTCCCAGGTTCAAACAATTCTCCCGCCTCAGCTTCCCAAGTAGTCGTGATTACATGTGCACATCACCACACCCAGCTAATTTTTGTATTTATAGTAGGGATGGGGTTTCACCATGTTGGCCAGGCTGATCTCAAACTCCTGACCTCAGGTGATCCACCCACCTTGGCTTCCCAAAGTGCTATGATTACAGGTGTGAGCCACAGTGCTCAGCCTGTATCCAGGTAGCCTTTTTTTAGTGGACTGGCTAGAATTATGTCACATGGATGTCCTACCATCAATTTCCTGTTGGTAGGCGTATCCGCTGTCTATGAAGCATCTCCTCAAAAATGTTTTCAAACAACCTACATGCCAAAAGGAAATAGTCATAGATTTGCCGTCCACATTTCCTCACTCAAGTTCCCCTTAAGAATATAGACATATATGTTTATTCACATTATATATTATGTTATACATTATATATAGTTATATAGTTTAGTACATTCAGATCTTTTACCTAAGACCTTTGTCAAAAACTTCATATTCAAAATACAGCATAGAATCAGAGTTCCCAAGAGGGTCCTTCATGGACATCTAGTCCAGGGTAACACAAGAACCAGAAAATTGGGGCATCCTGCTCAAAGTCACAGGAGGCCCACTGGGACAGGAATCCAGTCTCATTTCCAGTGCTATTACTGCTTGATGTGCTGTCATAAAAATGATAGAAGAATCATTTTAAAAATAGGTGTAGATCTTCCTCTCAAGCTTTGTGGTAAAATGTAGACCTTTGCTGGAAATCTATCTTCATTTAACTATTTTTTTAAAACTGTAAATATTCTGTCAATATTCTACTGATAGTGAAAGGAGACAAACAAATTCCTAGGCAGACAGGGACAGGTCCCTGCTGAAACCCAACCTTCAAACCAAGGAAAGTCTAAAGCCTGAAAACAAAGCTGCCAGTTCCCGATAGAGTCCATGACCAGAGTGAGAACTTCTATCCCTGGCTTACCCACTCTAATGATTGGTTCACTCTGAATGATGTATCTTAACCAATCGAATTATGCTTTTCCCAAGACCACCCATGGACCAATTAGCACAAACTTCCCCATTCTAAGCCCATAAAAAGCCCAGACTCAGCCTCACAGACGGCTACCAGCTTTCAGGGTCCCCTCTTGCCACTGAGAGCTTTCATTCTGTCGCTCAGTAAAATTCTTCTCTGCCTCACTCACCGTCCGGTGTCCGCATACCTTATTCCTCTTGTTGTGGGACAAGAACCTGGAACTCACCAAGCTGCAGACAGCAGGAACAAAAGAGCTGTTAACACTCCTGTTTGCCAAGCTGCAGGTGGCAGAAACAAAAGAGCTGTAACCCTCCATCCCACTCACCAACCTATGAGAACAAAGAAGCCGTAACACCACCCCTAGCAATTTCACTGCTAGTAAAACTAGTTGTCTTCAGATAACAAGTTATCTTCAGATAACATTTTATTCTCTATAGAATTAATTGAGTCATTCTCAGATATCTTAAGAAAATATATATATTAAATTCCAAATAGGCATTATTCAGCTGCTAATGAATGACTGTTGTAGTTCTTCATGAAAGTTTTCCACGTTCTTCAAATCCTTTGGCTGTAAAATACAAAGTTGTACCTTGTATTTCTGTCATGCACATAAAATTTTCAAACTGCCATTATAGGGCAGGATTGTGTAAATTTTTTTAAAAATGCATTATATTTTCTTTAATTGATCCAAATAAAATGTCTACTTTTTAAAAATAAGATGATGGTGCATCACGAATTCATGTTTTGGTTTACTCTTCTCTGATGCCCTGAGTCATTGGCAGCTTTGGGACAAACAATCTGGCTTTTCTCACTTGAGAGAGATCTATAATTCTTATTGTGAATGCATGTCACTTTAATAAGAGGTGAGCATTTTCTCCCAAAACAGGAGAATGGGAGAAAATTGTGGCTGTAAAGAAAAATGAAAAATGCTATAAAAAGGAAGGCATTACAAAAATGATCATGAGCTACTCTCAAAATAAAAAATAAACTTTCATTTTGTGTCCTTTGTGTCCTTTGACACACAGCATAACGAAGCAGGCACTAACAGTTCAGAGTGATCTAAAAATCACCGAGAATAGTTTTCTACTATATCAAAAAGGTGTTATTTTTAGCACCTGAGAGCCCGAATCATCAATAATTGGCATTCTAATGTGAAAGTTATCAAGACCTGTTTATTTAAATGATCTTTGATCAATTCCCTGCCAAGTCTAGTTTGTTTCCCTGTGCTTCAGCCACATTGTTTCCTATTCCATTTTCTAAATGAGAGACTGTATTTTACTATGAAGGCAAACATTTTCTTTAAAGACAACTGAATTTTCTTTTGGAACCAATCCTCTTTTCCTTTGCATCTAATAAAGAGGATGTGTTTTCTCAGTCTTGTTTTCCTCTCATACATAAAGAATATTTTGTCCCTTAGTGTATTTCACCTTGCAGTCACCATATGTTTCCTGGTTTTATCTTTTCACGCCATCATTGATACGCCTTATTTCTGGTTTAATGCTTACTCTAATTCCTAATTTTTACTCTTAGACATTTCCAATGTGCAGCTCTGTGTAGCTACCTGGGTTTCACCCTGTTCTCTTCATCCTCTTGCCATCCTCATAAGTATTGTTGCTTTAAGAAATAATCTAATTTTCATGAGTCCTTCCACTTACAGGTCATTTTCTTATATTTAAATTACTAAAGTTGACTTTCCTGAAATTCATTATCCTTAGGTTGCTGTTTCCACTTTTTTGGTAGTCTTTGTGTAAACATCAATCTTTAAGTGCATTTTCTTAATTAACTTAAGTGTTCACCTAATAAATAGCTCTAGTCTGCAGGTCAGAAGTAGCTAAATACTAGCACAATCTCACCTCCCTTTTTGCTCTGTCTCTATTTTTGTCTGTCTCCACAGACCCTACTCACAGGTATTTCTGCCTGACCATGTTCAGGATATACTCTCCCACCTTTGAATTAATTGGCTGTGAGATATATTTAATCTCTCATTGAATATATAGTTTTGTCCAATATGCACTTAACAGTAAGTCCTCAATGTCATCAGTAGGTTCTTGGAAACCGTGACTTTAAGCAAAACGATGTGTTACAAAACCAATTTTACCATAGACTAGTTACTATATAAACAAGAGTTAAGTTGCTATGGTAAGCTTATGGTCACAAAAACATCACCAAACTTCTAAATAAAGAACCAACACACTTCTAATATTAAACACTGAAATAAATGTGAGCTATACATACATTTAAGAAAGATTAATACAGACAAGGAAGATAATTATTTACCCAATTTTTGGGTCATCAGTGAATGACACAGTCACAGTGGTGGTGGTGAAATCAGTGAATAAATGTTTGCAATTTGAAAATTGTCCAGAGCACCTCCTACGACCACACAGTTCAAAAACAAGCAGTAACACATATGGTAGGCTTGCTGAGTGCTTTCACACTACATTGTTTATCGTTATGCATTCTTATGATTGTATATGTTACAAATTTTCATTTTGTAATCATTTGTGTTCATTCATTCATTTATGCATTTTCCAAATTGTTTATTCCAGTTAAGGGTGGCAGATGGCCAGAGTCTCTCCCTGCAGCTCAGGGTGCAAGGTGGGAACTAGCCCTGGACAGGACACCATCTCATCCCATCCCAGGGTGCACTCACACTCACTCAGACTGGGACGGTATAGACATGCCAATTCACCCAGTGGGCACAGCTTTGAGCTGTGGAGGGAAACCAGAGTACTTGGAGAAAACCCACGCAGCCAGAGGTTGGGGAACATGCAAATGTGCAAACTCGCAGAAGACAGTGGCCCCAGCCAGGAATCAATTTGTTTTTTCTCAACAATTTTATAATGAAGCAATATTGAACAAAACAACTTATTGTAGGACCTGCTGTAGAATAATGGTTAGTGACTCTTCAGTTTCATTATGACTTATCGTGACAACTAAAACCTGGGAACCTCTGTAAGAGACACTTAATGAGGTGGTCAAAGGGCAAGTTAGCTGTGATTTGTGTGATTTTGGGTAAACTGAAAAATACAGGATAAAGTGGGAAAGATACACAGCCTTAATTTATTAATGAAAGTGGATTTACTATGAATGACACTCACTCCAATGATTAATAATTGAGCTAATCCTTTATTATGTGCTCTGCTGATCACTATCAAGAATGACAAAACATGTTTGCTCTGTTTTCAATTAAAATGTGTGGAAGAACAGAAATTTGAGAAAATGAAAGTTTCACTTTTAAAAGGTCCTTCAACCATACTTAATCACTTTGCTGACTTTTCTTCATCTTTCTGCACCTCAGTTCCTTACCTGGAGAGTACAATAAACTTTCCTGTGTTGGTCATGATAGATGGTATAACAACCTTCTTTTGCAGCTGAATTCTCCAAGTCAATACCACCTTCTGCCTCATCCAGTTCAACTCCATTTGACAGTTCAAAACTAGCTAATACAATTGTTTCCTTATTAAATGTACTAACCCCTGTATTCTCTGAATTTCTTTAAATAACTTTAAAGAAACCATAAAGTACTCAATAAACAATTTTTGCAAGAGATGTATTCTGAAAGTGACTATACCTGCATACGAATTCATTAATAAAACTGCTTTTCTTACAGGCTGACATAAGAGTCCAAGGAAACAGAGTCAGGCAGGAATGAGAAGAAGAGACATCATCTTTATGACATGATTGATAACTGTATCTTGAATAAATCCCAATACACATTAGGAGGCTTCTATCAGAAGTTTCTGTGTAATTTCTTTGAACATCAGTGTTTTCTAATATATTCAAATATTCTTTTTTAAAATCAATGTGCAAAAACCACAGGCATTCTTATACACCAATAACAGACAAACAGAGAGCCAAATCATGAGTGAACTCCCATTCACAATTGCTTCAAAGAGAATAAAATACCTAGGAATCCAACTTACAAGGGATGTGAAGGACCTCTTCAAGGAAAACGACAAACCACTGCTCAATGAAATAAAAGAGGATACAAACAAATGGAAGAACATTCCATGCTCATGGGTAGGAAGAATCAATATCATGAAAATGGCCATACTGCCCAAGGTAATTTATAGATTCAATGCCATCCCCATCAAGCTACCAATGACTTTCTTCACTTAATTGGAAAAAACTACTTTAAAGTTCATATGGAACCAAAAAAGAGCCTGCATCGCCAAGTCAATCCTAAGTCAAAAGAACAAAGCTGGAGGCATCATGCTACCTGACTTCAAACTATACTACAAGGCTACAGTAACCAAAACAGCATGGTACTGGTACCAAAACAGAGATATAGACCAATGGAACAGAACACAGCCCTCAGAAATAATGCCGCATATCTACAACTATCTGATCTTTGACAAATCTGACAAAAAGAAGAAATGGGGAAAGGATTCCCTATTTAATAAATGGTGCTGAGAAAACTGGCTAGCCATATGTAGAAAGCTGAAACTGGATCCCTTCCTTACACCTTATACAAAAATTAATTCAAGATGGATTAAAGACTTAAATGTTAGACCTAAAACCATAAAAACCCTAGAAGAAAACCTACACAATACCATTCAGGACATAGGCATGGGCAAGGACTTCATGTCTGAAACACCAAAAGCAATGGCAACAAAAGCCAAAATTGACAAATGGGATCTAATTAAACTAAAGAGCTTCTGCACAGCAAAAGAAACTACCATCAGAGTGAACAGGCAACCTACAGAATGAGAGAAAATTTTTGCAACCTACTCATCTGACAAAGGGCTAATATCCAGAATCTACAAAGAACTCAAACAAATTTACAAGAAAAAAACAAACAACCCTATCAAAAAGTGGGCGAAGGATATGAACAAACACTTCTCAAAAGAAGACATTTATGCAGCCAACAAACACATGAAAAAATGCTCATCATCACTGGCCATCAGAGAAATGCAAATCATAACCGTCTCACACCAGTTAGAATGGCGATCATTAAAAAGTCAGGAAATAACAGGTGCTGGAGAGGATGTGGAGAAATAGGAACACTTTTACACTGTTGGTGGGACTGTAAACTAGTTCAACCATTGTGATTCCTCAGGGATCTAGAACTAGAAATACCATTTGACCCAGCCATCCCATTACTGGGTATATACCCAAAGGATTATAAATCATGCTGCTATGAAGACACATGCACACGTATGTTTATTGCGGCAGTATTCACAATAGCAAAGAGTTGGAACCAACCCAAATGTCCAACAACGATAGACTGGGTTAAGAAAATGTGGCACATATACACCATGGAATACTATGCAGCCATAAAAAATGATGAGTTCATGTCCTTTGTAGGGACATGGATGAAGCTGGAAACCATCATTCTCAGCAAACTATCACAAGGACAAAAAACCAAACACTGCATGTTCTCACTCATAGGTGGGAATTGAACAATGAGAACACATGGACACAGGAAGGGGAACATCACACTCTGGGGACTGTTGTGGGGTCGGGGTGGGGGAAGGGATAGCATTAAGTGATATACCTAATGCTAAATGACGAGTTAATGGGTGCAGCACACCAACATGGCACATGTATACATATGTAACAAACCTGCACGTTGTGCACATGTACCCTAAAACTTAAAGTATAATAATAATAATAATAAATAAATAAAATAAAAGCATTTTATTTATAAGCAACTTCAAGATCACATCTAGTCCATAAACTACATAAGATGAGGTATTTTTATACATGACTATTTGATGGTGAACACAACCTGAAAAAGAACTTGGATCTCTTGCATTTCCACTTTCAACCCTCTCAGGATTAAGGCTTATCTCCTAATTCTGATGGAAATCTCCTATGCATTGAATAAAAGTGGCGAGTGTTTTTCTATGTGCTGGGATACTAACTTCATAGAATTATGTTAGTAATGAGTTATTACATTTATGCATCAAAAGTTTAGAAGCTGACATTTCTAATAACTATTTTTTACAGGATACTTAGTAATCTTAATATAATCAAGGAATTGCCTCTGATATTAAACACGTTCTAGTAAACTATAAAACACACTCAGGTGAAAATTACTAATATTTTCTATACTAGATTTTTAACATAAATGATTATTAATTCTCATAACTCTGCCAAACAGATATTTTATCCTCCTTGAACTGATGAAGAAATAGCTCTTGCCAAAGTCATATGGTTAAGCAACAGCAGAGGTAGATTTTGGACCCCATTGTGTCTGATTTCAAAGCTTGTCACTATATCATGCTGCCTTTATTTTCAATTAAGTTTAGGATTCCCCCAAGTTAATGAGAAACACACATACCATAAATTAAAATCAACAGTACATTGAAAGCCTGATTTTAACTAACAGCTTTTGGGCAAAACATTTTCCTAATGTTAATAAGAAAAACATTGACTCATCTAACTTGCTTCTTCCATTGCTCCCCCTTTATCATCCAACCCCATTAGGACGCTGCTAAGCCCTGATATGAACAGAAGGTAGACAGTAGCCAGAGAAATAAAAGAAACAGAGGGCCTGAATTATCTACAAACTGTGTAACCAGCTCCCAAACAACCAGGAGTGAACTTAATTAAATGGTTTGTTTAGAGTGTGTCTAGAAAGGGAAATAATTCATTTTTAATTAGGACAGTTTATTTTTTTTGGTAAATGGTAATCATTTGAAAAATAAAAATGATCTCAAGTACTTAAATCATAGTATTATTTTTGGACATCTCCTCACTTTAAATAATTTAGAAATTCAATTATAATCATTTGCAATAAACCACTTACAAATACTTAAGTTTCTTCTTGAAACTGCCTTGTCTGCTTAAAATATATATTATATATTTATATAAACATATATTTATATGTTTGCTTAAGAAAATTATATTTATATATTAGTATATTATGTTTATATATTTTTTAACAGACAAGGTAGTTTCAAGAATATATATCAGATAATCAGCCTAAATACAAAATGGTTAAGAGACATTACTGTGTCACTATTTTTACTCAAAGTTTTTGTTTCGATCTGTCAAAAAGTTTTGGGGAGCTCCGTGGATTTTCAGAGCTCATTTTCTTATTTCATAGTGATATTAGCTTCATTATACAATGATAGTGAGGCATTTGATGGCTGCTATCAATAGGATCTGTGTTCATCCACAGAGACATTTCAAATGAAGTGAAAAACACTTGCCGATTACATTATGTTACGATAGTGAATGATTTTAAAAGATGTCAAGTTCTGCTTAAGGAATTTTATATGAAATAGGATTTACATTAGAGGAAGGTTTGGGGGAGGTAAAAGATGTAAGTCATTAGAATTTCATTTATTTTTAAATACAATTAAGCTCTCAGAAAGCATCAGCACTTTAACTCTGAAATATCTTTTTTTAAAGACATTACTGAAATATCATTATTACTGTTTATTTTCTAATACATCCCTGAAAATGAGCTCACTTTAATAAGTAGAAGGCTTTGTGAAGAAAAATAGGCTATAGGCACACAAGAAGGATAAAATATTTAATTGCACTAATTATTCATGTGTATTCATGTTACACCATTGTTTCTGACATATATGTTTACCACATTTCTAAACTTCTATAATAATACTATGGTAAGAGATGTTCACGTGTATCATAACTACCCATAGCCACAGTTCACACACCTTTTTGCCACAGGAAAATTAGAGTACAATATATTCCCTTCCAATCATACAAAGTATAATGCATGTACTTGTGAACATTATATTACTACTAGATTGAATATGATAGCATCCATTTACACTTTGGTGGAGAGTTGAGACACCTGCCTTAGGAGTCACTGACTCAGTACCAGATTCTTTTCAGTCTTATTTCAACTTCACTAATATTAGATCTTGGATGCAAGATAATTAATTGTTAGTTATTTGGGAAAAGTGTTTTCCAGGAGAATGACTTATCCAAAAAATACAAAAGGACAATGCCACTAAAAATAAGTGAGAAAAAATGTATAATTACCTTCAAATATTTTTAGAGAATACTTTGTTTTGTTAACAATTACCCAAACTCTAATTTTAATGGAAATTGTTAACTATATTGATTGATGCTGTCATTTTCATTTCCTTTTAGTATACTAACGGATGAAAATAAGTATTGAAAATATTCATTTCTTCAGGCTAAAAATACATTTGACCCTTTATTAGCTCTTGAATTTCTCCATGATGCCCATTTTGAAAACATTCACCTCCCCTGGCCACCCTTTTTTTTTTTTTTTTTTTGGCCATGACCACAATCACTTCCATGATTTCTTGATTGGCTCTGTCATAACTCTGGCAAAGTCATGCATATCTGGACAGTTTTCTTTAGCAGGAATTTAGTGGTTTCAGGCTTGATAGCATTTACAACTTTATTCTGTAACAATGATGGCATTTTCAAAGATGTCACCCTTCTAGACTTTCATGACATTCTCTCTCTCAGGGTTTTCTTCCACAGTGTTGACAATTCTTTCCATAGAGTACTGTGTGTAATGAGCCTTAAAGGTCCTTATGAACCCCCGATCTAAAGGCTGAATCAGAGACACTGAGTAAGTCGATGAGCAAGTCGATCACTTTGGAACCTTCAGTGTTGAACTGATGCATTTTGGGTAGCCAGGGGCACTGTCCAATATCAAAAGAAATTTAAAAGACAGTCAATAGGCCAGGCATGGTAGCTCACATCTTAATCCCAACACTTTGGGAGGCTGAGGCAGGCGGATCACTTGAGGCCAGGAGTTCGAGACCACCTTCTACAAAAATGAAAAAAAAATTAGCTGAGCATGATGGCGCACACCTGTCTCAGCTCCTTGGGAGGCTGAGGTGGGAGGATCGCTTGAGCCCAGGAGTTTGAGGATGCAGTGAGCCATGATCATGCCACTGCACTCCAGCCTGGGCAACAGGGTAACAGAGCAAGACCCTGTTTCTTAAAAGAAAAAAAAAAAAAAGTCCTTTACTGGCAAGATACTTCCTGACTTTAGGAATAAAGCATCTTTGGAACCAATCCTGAAATAAAGTTCCTATTGTCCAGGCATTCTTGTTGTACAACTAAAAGACTGCCATCTGGTGTTAACTTTTTCCTTCAAGGTTTCGAGCTTAGCAGCTTCATAAATTCAGTCCTCATCATAAACCCGACTGCATTTGCACAGAACAGTAGAGTTAGCCTGTCTTTTCCTGTCTTAAATCCCTTCTCTTCCTAATACATATCTTTTGTGACATTCTTTTGTCCAGAATAGGACACTTTTGTCTTCATTAAAAACCTGTTCTGGCAGAAATCCTTTCTCCTTGATGATTTTCTTGCTGGCATCTGGGAACTCGTCAGGAAAAGCTGCTTCTCCTGTTATGTTGACATTTTTTAAGCCGAACCTCTTTCTAAAATTATTAAACCATCCTTTGCTGATAGTAAATTCTCCAGCTTTGATCCTTCACCTTCCTTTTTCTTTAAGTTGTCACGTAATGATCTCAATATTTCTTCAATCAATAGTAGAATCTGTAGGTATGCCTTTCTTACAGTAATCCTGCACCACATAAAAGCTGCATTTTTGATATGAGATAAAAAGGATTTCGTAAGAAGTACAAGGTTTTCTCACCTTCTAGTGTAACTGCAGCAATGGCTTCACAGATTTCCTTTTTTTTTTTTTTTTACAATAGTCTTTATGCAAAATTCATTTATTTTGAAATAGCAGGAAACCATATCTGCAGACCTCTGTCAATGGTACATATCAAGCAATTAAACTTTTTCTTGTAATGTCATGACATCTCTCTGCTTCTTGGGACCACTTCCAGCATCACCAGTGCCATTACATTTGGGTCCCATGGTGTTAGTCAAGGTTTACAGTGTTGCACTACATACTATGAAAAATATACCAGAACCAAGAAAGATCACTTTTTACTGCAATAAGCAATTTACCAGAGAGATGAACAGCTCTCTAGTAAACTGAATTAGTGTCACATGGCGTTTTAAGCCTATATAATGCTTGAGCTCACTGCAATAGCCATAGAAAGTGGTTACAAAATTATTACAGTAATTCAATATATACTACAGTTAATTTCATGCAGTTATGATTTAATACTGCATCTTTATGTTTGTTTACATTTGTGGCACCATGTATGGTATGTGTTTGTTTGCATACATTTTGATATATTTTAACTTTTTATAATAGATCTGTGTATATTTCATGGTAGCATATAATAAAATAGACTGGTATCTATGTGCATTTTATATATTCATCTCCTATCTAACTTTGTCTTAATTTTTTGAAATTTCTAGGCTACACAGTTCATCTGCGAGTTTTTTCAAATTGTCCCACACCTCAAAAAAACTTTCCAATATATTTATTGAAAACAATCTGCATATAATTAGACCCTTGCAGTTCAAACCCATGTTGTTTAAGGGTCGACTGTGGATACTTGGTTTTAGGCCCAAGTACTGCACCCAAATAATGCACTAAACTTTATGTGTCTTGAGAACAGAGATACCAGTCTTTGCTTTTTAAAAATTTTTTTCCTAGAGGCCTACTAACACAAGGTAGGCAATTACTATTTTGTTGAAGTAAAAATAAATATATAAACTTTGTAATCATTGTTATGTTTCATATACTGTAGTCCTATGCAAAACTCATGAAGAAAAATTACTCTTCATCTCTTCATGATGTACACTTCACCATGAATTATAATTTTATAAGAATTATAATTTCCTTATATATATATATATATACCAAATTAACTTATACATGGACTTTTTTTTTTTTTTGCTGAATCTTACAGTATTTCAGGAAAAGAGTTTCATTCCCAACTGACAACAGGGAAGATCAGCTCATCCTTAATTTATTAAATGCCATTTTTTACCCGCTTACACTCGTCAAATTACAGGATTCATTATAACAGGGATGTAGAGTTATGGCTTTAGCTCTTTTTGTTCTAATCCTTTTTTCATGTATTCTTTCCTTTGATATGCGACCTTCATTACCAAGAGAGCTCACATAATGCATTCAGTTCCAGAAGGCTAAGCAGTCAGCTACTGCAGGAATTATTTCACATACCATAGTTATTAACATGATTACTCAGAAAAATTGTATTAATATCCAAAGCACTCCAGCACTTCCAGAAAAAAACAGTGCTTCTTTATCACAACTTTTCCTTTCACTTAGAGAACACATTCTTAACTATTAACAGTTGAAATCTTCAAGTGAAAATTCTTCAACCAAGTGGAAATCCATTATAAAATGTTTGCTGTATACTTAGATCGCCTAATTTAAGGCTTGCTTTACTTTTTTTCTGATTGTAAAATAATGTATTCTGATTTTACTAAATTTAGAAAATATAAAATAGTATAAATTAAATAAATCACCCATAATCATGCATACCCAGAAATAACCATATTTTAATATGTTTCCTTCATTTTTTTCTATACATGTTAATGGCATTTTGTGTGTGCTAATTTAAAATCAGTCTGTATTTATAATTTTATATCATTTTTTCCACTGTATCTCACGTAAGCACTTCCCATGTAATTACTTTTCAAAAGCATTATTTTAACACAATGTAGACAGGCCATAATTTATTTTACTATCCCCTTAACCAAGCTCTACAAATGCAAACTAACACATATTGGCAGAAATCTGATTTGCGGTTGATGGGACTGGGTGAAAGTTAGGACAGGAGAGAAAAATTTTAAAGGGACATAAGGAAACTTTTAGAAATGATGGATGTATTCATCATCTTGGTTGTGGTGATGGTTTTATGGTACAAACGTGAAAATGTATCACATTTTATTAACTGTAAATATATATATTTACATATATTTATAAACTGTAAATATATATTTATATATTTATAAACTAAATATATATATATATTTATAAACTGTAAATATATATATTTGTATATATTTATAAACTGTAAATATATATATTTATATATATTTATAAACTGTAAATATATATTATATATCAACCATACCTCAATAAAGCTGATAAAATAAGTTTTTCCAGTTCTCTTATTATTGCACAGTAGGTTAGTTTCAATCTTTAGCTAGTATAAAGTGATAGCAAATATAATTCACTACTTTATTTCAAAAAGAATATAACTTTGAACATGTAAAGCTATTTATAAATTTGAGGAAGTGACATTTCAATTCCTGTGCAATTCATAACAGATTTTGTAAATTACTTTTAAATTTGCTGAAACTCATTTTACTAAAACCTTCACTAAACTTTCACAGATTTCCAGGGCATTCAACTTTATCCTACTGGTCTAAAAGTATTGGGGGCAAAATTAGGTAAACTATTAATTGCTATCATTAAAGCTCTCACATTCATGGAAGACTATCCAGGAACTAGACACTTACTTATCAGCATTTTACACAGCACATCAATTATCTTCTTACTTGTTTCTTTCAATAAAAATAGGCACAGTGATGTAAAAACATGATAATATTAAGTAATGAGGTCAGAAGGAAGCTTGCCTAAAGAATTCAAAGTTCTTAAAAATGTTCAGGTTTGTCCCTGCAACTTCCTTGCCTGCTTCGCTGGGCAGCCTGAAACAGGGATGGGCCTTGTAAGGTCAAATGCTGACATGTTGGCCCACAGCCGCAGAAAGGCCAGGCCTGTAATCCCAGTACTTTAGGAGGCCAAGGTGGGTCGATCGTGGGTCAGGAGTTCAAGATCAGCCTGGCCAACATGGTGAAACCCCATCTCTCCTAAAAACACAAAAATTAGCCGGGCGTGGTGGCACATGCCTGTAGTCCCAGCTACTTGGGAGGCTGAGGCAGGATAATTGCTTGAATCCGGGTGGCAGAGGTTGCAGTGAGCTAAGATCGCACCACTGTACTCCAGCCTGGGTGACAGAGTGAGACTCTGTCTCAAAAAAAAAAAAAAAAAATGTTCAGGATTGTTCCCCTAGGTAGCAAGAAACAAAATCTCCAGAGGGTAGAATGGAAAAATGATGTATTCATACCATAAAATGCAATACAAATAAACAAACTATTCATACCTGCAATAACATAGATGATGAGCCTCTAAAACATGCTGGGTGAAGAAAGTCAGACACAAATTAGTACATGTGGTATGATTCCGCGCATATGAAGCCCAAGGACAGGCAAAATTAATCAATGGTTACAGAAGTCAGAAAGCGGTTATTGAATGGGGGAAGGGGGATGGGGGTGGAGGAAGAAATCAATTGAAAGGGGGCACGAAAGAACATCCAGGCCAGGCGCGGTGGCTCACGCTTGTAATCCCAGCACTTTGGGAGGCCGAGGCGGGCGGATCACGAGGTCAGGACATCAAGACCACGGTGAAACCCCGTCTCTACTAAAAATACAAAAAAATTAGCCGGGCGTGGTGGCAGGCGCCTGTAGTCCCAGCTACTCGGAGAGGCTGAGGCAGGAGAATGGCGTGAACCCGGGAGGTGAAGCTTGCAGTGAGCCGAGATTGCGCCACTGCACTCCAGCCTGGGTGACAGAGCAAGACTCTGTCTCAAAAAAAAAAAAAAAAAAAAAAGAAAGAAAGAACATCCAGCAAGTAGCTGCAAGATATATACAATGGCCAGAACATACTATACATTTGAGATTGTGCATTTCATCATATATTAGTTATATTTCATTAAAGAAAACTGGGTTAAAATTAAGTCTCTAGAAAGCTAAGGGTTTAGCTCTAAAATGATTCCAATTCAATGCTCAGACCTTTTGTCTAGCATGACCCTTTGACTCCACAAAGTCTACAGGATATGAGGAAAACCATCAACACCTAGATGGTATATAACCAAGGATGATGCTGAGGAGAAAGGATTTCCTCTAACAAAATAAGTAAAAGTAGATGAAGAAACTCATTGCAAATACAAATATCCTATTTTGAAATAGGCTAATCAAATCATTTGTATGTGTTAGTTTGTTTCACTGTAGTAACCATTTTACTATATATATATACGTTTCATAACATCATGTTGTATACCTTAAATATACATGATATAGTTTGGATTTTTGTCCCCACCAAATCTCGAACTGTAATCCCCAGTGTTGCAGGTGGGGCCTGGTGGGAGGCAACTGGTTCATGGTGGTGGAGTTCTCATAAACGGTTTAGCACCATCCCCCCAACCTTAGTACTGTATAGTGATAGAGTTCTCACAAGATGTGGTTGTTTAAAAGCGTGCAGCACCTCCCTCTTCTCTCTCTTGGTCCTGCTCCTGCCATGTAGGACGCCTGCTCCTGCTCTGCCTTTCACCATGAGTAAAAGCTCCCTGAGGCCTGCCTAGAAGCAGATGCTGCCACGCTTCCATATAGCCTGTGGAAGCCAATGAGCCAATTCAACCTCTTTTCTTTATAAATTACCCAGTCTCAAGTATTGTTTTATAGAAGTGCAAGAACAAACTAATACAATACACAGTAAAATTTATTTTTTTAAAAAATCCAATTTAAGGCCAGAGGTAAAATGAACACAAGGTCAAAGAATCACAGAACCTTCTAACCTCCTATAGGGTAAACACACCTGTGTATTGTAGGTGCACCTGACAGTGATAACTTACCTTAAGCATACCCTCAGAATGACCCTCTATGGTAGACACCTGAATGTGTGTTGGGAGTTCCAAGTGTGGCCAATCAGAATATTCATTCCTTATCTATGAGAAATATCTGAGCCCACCAGTGGAATGCAGGCTGCACGGGGGAGAGAGGCCCTTTCTTTTGGGTTAAGTGAAGGCTGTCAGGTGTAGGTTGTTGGTGGGGGTGGAGGTGCTCAGTGAAAATGCTATATAAACTGCATGCTTTTTATAAGTGGTGGTGGTTCTTCTGTCCTGCTACCACTGAGCCACCCCTGTAAGTCCTCAACAAAACCCTATGCCTAATTCACTGACTGGGGGTCTCTGGCCTCTTGAACCGGGCACCATCCCTACTGAAGTTAATAGGCACACCACCTCCCTAACAACAGCCCTATTAGCCCATCTTGGTCCACTCTGAAGCAGTATGCTGTGCGGTTTAAGTTTTCACATTTGAATTGTTTTTCTCCATAAACACAGCCAAACTTGGATCCCTGTAAATTCCACCCATTGCATCTAGTTCTGCCCTAGTTAGCAAACTCCTCTTCCATGACAGCCCTAGGGATACCGCCAATAGCAAACAAATTTTCTTTAAATTCCTCTTACAATTAGACTAAATATTCCCTCAACTGTTCCTCATATGGCATGATTTTTAAGTTACCTCACCATTCTATTTTTAAAGTATATGTCCCAGACCAGACTTATGATTCCCTGTGTGTTCTTACCATAACAGAGAGCAGTAGAGTTCTACTTTTATTTGTCCAAGCTTGTATTTTCTTTAAAAAAGAAAAGAAAGTCCATGGTGATAACTGCAGCCCACGTGTTCCTGGGACAGGTGGGAATGAAGGAAACAGATCAACACACCCAGGAGTCTCCCATAAACCTGCTAAGAAGGGTGGCAGGTCAAACTCAACATGCAAGGCAGGCTGAGGTAGAACAGATTTCAGGAGCATGACTGTGGTCTCACTATACAGCCTCCTTCCAGAATGGTCTTTCAGGATTTTCTTCGGCAATGCCAGGTCTCAGGAGCAGCCTTCCCCTCTGACCTCTTCTTTCAGTAATGTGGCACAGTGTTGAGAAACTTGTAGGTCCCAATGATTGTGTCAGAATGAATGTGAGACTGTGCAGAGTCTAATACACAACTGACCAACACGGGACGCAAAAAAAGAGAAACTCTAACACAAAATATGCCCCTTCCATAAAGAAAACTATTATTCTTGGATCAAAAATGTGTCATATGCAATTCTAGGGGTATCTGTGATTATTTCATTTTACCTGGAGAATTCACACTAGGGATATGGAGAGAGATTCTGCAAACCCAAAAGAGCAACTGTGAGAGACGGCCAGGACAAAAACATCCAAGACTACAGAGGCAAGAATGTCCTTGCAATTTTCAGCACCAACAAAATGCTTGTGTGTCTGTAATTTTAAGAAATAATAAAAAAATGGAATATATCAGGAAAAAAGAAATAGACAAATAAACATGAAAGGGTTTTGAATATTACAATGCAAATAACTAGTAAAAGTCTGTAAAATAGATACCAAAAGCTTAGAAATAAAAAGAAAACATTATGACACTGTTAAAACAGAAATGGGTAAAAAATAAAAATCAGAAAAAGAGCAAAATAAAAAATATTAAATACAGAAAATGAAAAGAAGATAAATAAAGGTAAAACCATGACACCAAAAAAGAGGGGGTAAAAAAAAACACAAGTGAAAAATTACCATATAAAGTATTAAAAGTATTAGAAAAAGACATTAAAATACATAAAGCCATAAGCTGAGACATTTAAGAGTGTAACTATAATAAGACAAATATAAAAAAGTTGAAACTTTTTTAAAATTCATAAGATAAAGAAATAAAAGAACAACAAAAGTAACTGGCAATCAAAACAGCAAGGGGCTGGCATAAAAACAGACACACAGACCAATAGAACAGAATAGAGAGCCCAGAAATAAATCCATGCGCTTACAGTCAACTGGATTTCAACAAAGATGCCAAAAATAAACAATGGGGAAAGGACAGTCTCTTCATTAAATGATGTTGGGAAAACAGGATATCTGTATGCAGAAGAATGAAATTGGACATTTGCCTCACATCAGACAAAAATCAACTCAAAATGGATTAAATGTTTTAATCCATTTAATCAACTCAAAATGGATTAAAGACTTAAATGTAAGACCTGAAACTGTAAAACTACTAAAAAAATAAATAAATAAATAAAAGCTCCAAGAGTTGCTCTGGACAATGATTTTTTTTGTCAATGATCAAAAAAGCACAGGCAACAAAAGTAAAAATAGACAAATGAGATTACTCCAAACTAAAAAGCTTCTGCACAGGGCCAGGCAGAGTGGCTCACACCTGTAATCCCAGCACTTTGGGAGGCCGAGGCGGGCAAATCACCTGAGGTCATGAGTTCGAGTCCAGCCTGGCCAACATGGCAAAACTCCGATTCTACTAAAAATACAAAAATCAGGCAGCCATGGTGGCACACACCTGTAGTCCCAGCTACTCAGGCAGCTGTGGCAGGAGAATCCTTTGAACCCAGGAGGCAGAGGTTCCAGTGAGCTGAGATTGCACCACTGCACTCCTGCCTGGGCAACAGAGTGAGACTCCCTCTCAAAAAAAAGATAATAGGTCAGGCGCAGTGGCTCACGCCTGTAATTCCAGCACTTTGGGAGACCGAGGTGGGTGGATCACGAGGTCAGGAGTTCGAGACCAGCCTGGCCAACATAGTAAGACTCCATCTCTGCAAAAAATACAAAAATTATCCAGGCATGGTGGTGGGCGCCTGTAATCCCAGCTACTCGGAGGCTGACGCAGGAGAATCACTTGAAACCGGAAGGCAGAGGTTGCAGTGAGCCGAGATCGGGCCACTGCATTCCAGCCTGGGCGAAGGAGCGAAACTCCATCTCAAAAAATAATAATAATAAATTAATTAATTAAAAAGCTTCTACACAGCAAAGGAAACAATAAAGTCAAGAGACAATCCACAGAATGGGAGAAAATATTTGCGAACCATGTATATAATGAGTTAATATCCAAATATAAAAGGCACTCGGAAGATTCAATAGCAAGAAAACAAATAACCTGATTTAAAAAAAATGGGCAAATAAACATGTCTGAAGAGGCATTTCTCAAAAAACATACAAGTAGCCAACATGTATATAAAATAATGCTCCACATTACTAATCGTCAGGGAAATGCAAATTAAAGTGACAATGAGATATTACCTCACACCTGTTATAATGGCTATTAACAAAAAGACAAAAGATAACAAGGGTTAGTGAGAATGTGGAGAAAAAGGGACACCTGTACACTATTGATGGGGAGTGTAAATTAATACAGCCATTAGCTGGGGGGTGCAGTGGCTCATACCTGTAATCCCAGCACTTTGGGAGGCTGAGGTGGGAGGATCACTTGAGGCCAGGAATTCGAGACCAGCCTGGGCAACATAGTGGGACCCCATCTCTATAAAAAATTTAAAAATTAGACAGGCATAGTGGCATATGCCTGTGGTCCCAGCCACTCAAGAGGCTGAGCTGAAAGACTGCTTGGGCCTGTAAGGTCGAGGCTGTAGTGAGCTATGATTGTGTGCCACTGCACTCCAGCCTGGGTGACAGAGCAAGATTCTGTCTTAAAAAAAAATGAAATATAAAAAATTCAGCCAGTTTAGAAAACAGTATGGAGGTTCCTCAAAAATTAAAAACAGAACTACCATATGATCTCACAATCCCATTACTGAGTCTATATCCAAAAGAAAGGAAATCAATGTATTGAAAAGATATCTGTACTCCCATGATCATTGTAGAACTATTCATAATAGCTAAGATACACAATTAACCCACATGTCTATCAACAGATGAATGGAAAAAGAAAATGTGGTGTGTGTGTGTGTGTGTGTGTGTGTGTGTGTGTGTGTGTGTATGTACTAGAATACTATTCAGTCTGAAAAACGGAAGGAAATCTTGTCATTTGCAAAAACACGGATGAACCTAGAGGACATTATGTTATATAAAATAAGCCAGACACACAAAGACAAGTACCACATGATCTCATCTGTATGTGGAATCTAAAAAAAATGAACTCAGAGTAAAGAGTAGAATGGTGGTTACCAGGAGTTAGGGGAGGGACAGGAGACTAGGGAGATGTTGATCTGATCAAAGGATACAAAATTTCAGTTAGATGGGAGGAATAAGGTCAAGAAACTTAACTTAGTGACCATAGTTAATAACAATGTATTATATACTTGAAAATTGCTAGAAAAGTAGATTTTAGGCATTCTCACTACAAATAAATGATAAGCATGTATGGTAATACATAATGTTAATTAGATTTATTTAGTCATTCCACAATATACGTATTTCAAAACATCACGAGTACACCTTATTAAATACATACAATTTTGTCAATTTTTAAAAAAATGTTTTTTAAAGAAAGTAAACCTCAATAAGATGTTTTAACTTAAACCAGTAAGATTGTTTTTAATTTTTTTAAAAGAAAAAATATCCTAAGCATTAAGTAGACTAACAAAGAAAAACATTCTAAAGAATAAATGGAAGCAGTTTCAATGAATAGAAGAGGTTCTTTAGTAAAGTAAAATATACTCTTCTCTTAGATGTAGTTAATGACTTGTTTTGAGTTCAGCACAAAGGCAGCAGATGTGAAGATTTGACCTTCCAGGACTTACAGTTTCTGGCAAAGGATTTCAAGGCAGTTTTAATGGAAAGCTGAGGGCAGTGAGCTGAGGAAAGCCTAGAAAGATCAGAAACAGAACACTAGCCACAGCAGTCGCTCACGCAGTCCCTGACACCCCCTGGCCCTCAAATACTCTGCTTGGTAGTGGGAGGGAATAGTGTTAAGAATGCAGGTAGCTGAGCAGGGCTGCAGGGCCAGCAGAGGGTATCTTAGGGTTTGGCAAAATGGGTAAGGCTTGGACATTTCTAATAACTACAAGGAATGAGCCATCAGAGAAGAAGAGGTTGAAAATCTGAAAGCAGCAATAATTGAAGGAGGAAGTTCCAGACTAGGTAGGATAGGATAAAGAGCTCAGAGAAAGCTGCACAGAAATTCATTAAATGTAAATCCTTTTATAAGCAGTTTTTAATGCAATACCACAGAGCTGACTGAAAAGCCCAAGGCTTAACCAACAGGGCCAATAATGAATGCAGATTTGGAGATATAGGTGCTCCTGGCATTACCTCAAGAAAAAGGAATTAAGGAAAGACAAGTTCACGATGATTGGTTGGGTATGTTATTTTTTCCCCATGGTATTCACCCCATGTCTTGAGATCCTAAAAGCTCCCTCAAATAGTATCTGGTCAACCATCTCAAATGACAGATGTAATTAATCTCTTTTCCAGAAATCACGTTTTGCCTACAGGACAATATTACTCATTTTAATGATAACAAATCCTGATCCCTGCAGAGTCTAATTAACCCTTCAGGCACAGTTCCTTCTAGATCAACTCAGAATAGTTGCCAACAATATTCCCACTGTCTCTTAAAGGGTTAAGGCTCCAGGACACCTCAGGGGAGGGTGACAGCCACCAATGCCCTCCCAGCACCACATACATGGCCTTTCAACCAAAGCAAAGCCATTCTGCTAGTGTGTCCTTTAGCACTCTTAAAAAACCAAAAAGATTCCCTACCAAGTAAAGTTTGAAAACCCTAGTATAAATTAATGTATATACCAAAAAGTTAGCATCCTTCTCCCCAAAATTACATATTCTCATTTTTGGTAGGAATATCTTTCAAACTCTTTGCTTTTATTTTCCCCTCTCTAAATACAGAGCTGAATTATTTAGTCTAATTCTGCACCAGGAATGAGACACACTGTACTAGTTTGCTAATTTGTTTCCTAGGGCTGGCATGACAAAGTACCATCATCATGGTGGCTTCATCAACAGAAATATGTTATTACCTCACAGTGCTGGAGGTAAGAAGTCCAAAATCAAGCAATCTACAGAGTTGGTGCTTCTAAGGAGTATGAGAGAACAATTTATTCCAGGCCCATCTCGCTCTATGTGAGTCTGTCTTCAAATTTCCCCTTTTTGTAAGGTCACCAGTCATACTGGATTCAGGTCCAGCCTAAAATAACCTCATTTTAACTTGGTAAAGACTCTGTCTTCAAATAAGGCCACACTCTGAGGTACTGGGGATTAGGATGATAACATATAAATTTGGGAAAACACAATTCAAATCATCACACAAAAGACCATTACTATTACTCAAAATAAGTCAGATTAATTTTTTAAGATAAGATAAGCTCCAAATTAACTTTGATTCTTGGTTCCCAGTCATTCTTGGTTTCATATAAACTAACAGATAGAGATCCCAGGGACATGAAGTGATTTTATTGTACCAGAACCACAAGAACCAGAATAGAAGATGTTTCAATAAATCAAACTCCAATCCCAAATTACCTAAACCAAAACTATGCCGCAGGTTCCACCCTCTGTAACTTACTCCATATGCCTTAATAAAGTTACCAGGTTACCTGGATGCATGTTTACTTCCCATGGCATCCTTCCTCAGAAGTACAAAACGATCTTCTTGCAGAACCACGGCCAGAATAAACCACTCAGGCTGTTGCCTATATCACCACCAACATTTTCATGTTTAAGAAACAGCTTTGATTGAGACATTTTAAAAAGTGAGACAGAGAAAATTTTATTGCCAGAATTGCTCTTAAGGGGAGCTGGGCACAGTGGCTCACAGCTATAATCCCAGCACTTTGGAGGGGAGGCTGAAGCAGACCGATCACCTGAGGTCAGGAGTTGGAGATGAGCCTGGCCAACGTGGTGAAACCCCATCTCTACTAAAAATGCAAAAAATTAGCCAGGTGTGGTGGCGAGCACTTGTAATCCCAGCTACTAGGGAGGCTGACGCAGGAGAATCACTTGAACCTAGGAGGCAGAGGTTGCAGTGAGCTGACATCACCCCATTGCACTCCAGCCTGGGCAACAAGAGCAAAACTCCGCCCCCCAAAAAAAAAAAAAAAAAAAAAAAAGCACAGGGGAAAAAAAATACTTTGATAAACCTCGTGGGATGAAGGGAAAGATCTCCCAGGCACATTCACATTTTTAAATGGTGGTTATCAAGCTCTCTGCATCAAACAAAGAAGGGAAGGTGTCTAGTTCTTAAAAGAGAGAGGATGTGATTGAGGGGAAGAGAAAGAAGACAGAAAAGCCAGGAAACGGGTGAACCAGGAGATGCAGAGAGGCTCCAGATATCAAATGCAATTCCTGCATGAGCCCCAAATCTCCAGTAAACTAACAGATGAAAACGAAGGCCCTGGGAACTTGAAGGGAGACGAGCTTTGCACCAAAGTGGGGCAAAACCATTCAGCACCTTCCTGAGGAGCCAACTAAGGAGGAGAGCCTCAGCTGACATCCAGCTTGCAACTTCTTCCACTTAGTTATCTCAGAATGCACTGTAAAGCCAACCCATGCTGGACCCATCCTGACACAGCACAGCTCGATGTCAGGAACTGTCCAGAGAGGATATCCATGGGACAAACAATCGGCAAATCTTTGCCTTCTAAATATTCTGGGCCACCACACTGCTATGCCTCACAGGACAGAACCAAACACTACGTCAACTCTATTAGTTATAAGCACATTCAGAGCTGCTTTTAGAAGAAAGTTTTGATCCCACCTGTAGGTCATCCTGCAGTCAGGAAACTTACTCATTAACTGGAGAAAACAGATAAGGGTTTTAAATTTCCATAACAAAATATTGGCTTTCTAACTTAGCACAGTACTTAACATACAGTAATCACTCGATAAGTGTGCAACAGAAGCAATTCACGAAGCCTTTGACTATACAGATTCCCAAGCCCCATCCCAATCACACTGACTCAGAAATTCAGGGATAGGGTTGGGTATATATATTTAAGTGATTCTGTTGCAGTGGGTATGGGGATCTTATTTCAAAACTTTTGGGAATATGCTAGCTGTTACCTCTTCCTACTTCTCTGAATTCTAATATTTAAGCAGTTCAAATAACCAGAATGTTACAGCTCTAGATGACTTCACTCTGATTCCTAAGCCACCAATGAGCACACAAGGCGTAGATGAAATTACAAAAATGTGTGAGATCCTGCAAGTACCGCACCTAGAATAAGAGCAGAACTAAGGACATATATCTAAATAACACCAGCATTTGAAGGGCATTGGTAGGATAAAAGAGAACTTTAGAAAGACAGAAAAGGCAATAGTGAGAGAGATAAAAGGAGAATCAAGAAAGCCTGATAACAGACGGCTTCAACCAGAAATTAATCACATAGAGCAGGGGTCCCAACCCCAAGGCCACAGACCAATACCAGTCTGTGGCCTGTTAGGAACCAGGCGGCACAGCAGGAGGTGAGTGGCAGGCAAGCGAGCAATACAACCTGAGCTCTGCCTCCTGCCAGATCAGCAGCAGCATTAGATTCTCATAGGAGCACAAATCCTATTGTAAACTGCACATGCAAGAAATCAAGGTTAGATGCTCATTATGAAAATCTAATGCCTGATGATTTGAGGTGGGGCAGTTTAATCCCAAAACCATCCCCCCACCTCCAACCACTCCCAGTCCATGGAAACACCACAAAACCCAGCCCTAGTACCAAAAATGTTGGGAACCACTGACATAGAAGAATGGCAAGTATCCACTGGAATTAGCATAGTAGCCAACATTAGCATATGAGGCTCCACCCCCATGACCTCATCTCTTAATACTATCACATTGTTTGGTAGGGCGTCAACATATTAATTTTGTGGGGACATAAACATTCAGTCCATTACAGTTATGAAATAGAGTGCCAAACACTTCATTGTCTTTGATTGGAAAAAACAGAATAAAGATGGCTGAAATGGTAGCTAAATTTTCAGGTGGAAGTCAGAAGAAGTGAGGAGAACCTTTATAGGCCCAGTTTTCTTGACACAGCAGCAAACAAAGGCCATCTACTGAGAATGAGAGCTGGGGGGTAGAGGAAAGGAGGTGAAGGAGAAGACTAAAGAGAGAGGTGAAAAACTGAAGGCACAGAGGCCCAGATGAGCCAGCACCCCTTGATGATGTCATGGCAACAGGCTGAACATTTGCGTGGTTTCCTCCAACAGGGTTGTGGAGCCCTAATAAGATAAATAAACAACAATGAAGGCCGGGCGCGGTGGCTCACGCTTGTAATCCCAGCACTTTGGGAGGCCAAGGCGGGTGAATCACAAGGTCAGGAGATCGAGACCACGGTGAAACCCCGTCTCTACTAAAAATACAAAAAATTAGCCGGGCGTGGTGGCGGGCGCCTGTAGTCCCAGCTACTCGGAGAGGCTGAGGCAGGAGAATGGCGTGAACCCGGGAGGCGGAGCTTGCAGTGAGCCGAGATTGCGCCACTGCACTCCAGCCTGGGCGACAGAGCGAGACTCCGTCTCAAAAAAAAAAAAAAAACAACAATGAAGAGTCGCAGATTGGGGAGTACAATTGTTCCAAGAGACAGCCAATCACAGACAACCCACTGGCCCAACATCCTGTTCCCAAATACCGTACATAACCCCAACAGCACAACCTTATCTGCACCCTTATGTGCATGGAGCCCCAGCAGCATGACTCTATGGACTTTCCTCCAGCCCCTGCCTCTTTGCAGACAGCCCCTTTTCTGCTATGCGGCCCGTTGCACCCTTGCAATGTATTTTCCTACTTTCTCTAGTAACTCTGCCTTTCTTTACCTACAACTGTCTTAGTAAATTGCTTTACTACCCATGATGCCAGCCCCAGCTAGTTACACCTGTGACAAGGGTTCAACGACTAAGGTCATGTGGAGAGGAAGCAGCAAACTGTAGCATCAATCCTGATTCCATATTTTGCAGAGTGGAGTGCTTGAGGAGACCAAGTGTAGCACAGTTAAAAATGCTGGTGAAAGAGTAGTTGGGATGATAAACCACATGGCCCCTACTAGGTTGGAAAAGAATAGAAGTCAAGAAGGGGCTGACTAGCAGATGTGGAAAAAGGAGAGGACTAAGGGATTAATGGTCTATATGAGGTCAGCAGGCAGGTCTGGGAGAAGTGTAATTATGACAGATCAGGAGGAAAGGAAGCACATGCGTTCACGGAATTAAAATTAAATAGCCATGGTCACTAGCTAAAATGTTCTAGCAGAATCTTGACCACCTGCCATTACTTGTAACACTTTTTCAAGAGTCAGTTATAAACGACCCCATTAAATGATTCTGCATATTGTATAAAAACTGTAATTGAAGACCCTACTCATCATGGTACTTATTTTTATTTAGTTTATACTGTGCCTTATGCTATGTAGGATTTTGGTGGCTTACAAAGATATGAAAATATAGTATGATAGAATAAATTTAAAATAAGTGAGAGAGATGAGGTTAATAAAGTTAAATAAGTAAGACAGAACTGGAAATGAGGTTGGTTTATGAAGCTTAATGCACCTTAAGTTAAGATCAACGCAATAAATTCTTGTTAGAATTTTGTGCCAGTTAAAAGTTTTCTCCTAACACACCAGTATATTTTTCATTATTAAACAAGGAAAGTTATTTAACTCATTCCATTTCCATTTGGATCTTGACTCCAGTAAACTTGGAAGTAAGTATTTCCCCCAGTTGTAATTACTACCTTAAACCAGGATATTCTATTAAAACCACCCCCCTGCTTCATTATTTATATCTCACTCTTTATATTTGATTTAATGGCAATTTGGTGGTTTTAATTTCACGCCACCTCAGATACCCTTGCAGTATGTACAACATAAATTAGAAATAAATATTCAAAAATCTCATTCTAATTGCAATCCAAATAGCCAGTGCTTTACTTTAAATCACTGGCTGCACACTAAATTTCAACATCTAAAAATCATTTCTCAAGTTATCCTACTCTAATATCTTTTTTCTTACTTTTCTAGATATGGCAGAATGTCACACAGTAAAATATCCTCCAAGAGTATGGCATATCTCTATAGCTATCAGTCTATATTCAGGGGTGGCATATCATTGGTAGCATACCATATATTAAACGTCTAATAAGTTGTGCTGCTTATCAGTACTCAATCTTACCTGCACTGTCTACATGTATCATCAAAAGCAAGAATCTTTAATAGCATGTAGCAAGCCACATGTGGTGAGGTCAGAAAACTCCTCAGTTAAACCAGGTCTTAATGTGGATGACTCCTTAGATCAGCAAAATATTCTTTACCTGGTTATGCCCTCAGCATGTAACCCAGGTGTGTCTGGCTCAAAAGTAGAAATCCAACACTAACCCTAAACACCATACCAAAGAATCATCCATCCTCACTGCTGTTACATGTTTACAGGTTTTTCAAGTCAAAGTTGTTTACACACTCCATTACTAAATGGGAATAAAACAATATCTACTTATTTTTTTCCTTAATTTACCTTATTTTAGTTATTTATTTTATATCTATTCCATTAAATAAGAAATGAGATGTGTCACAGTAAGGAAGCAGACTGGTGGGGTCCATCCACCAAAGAAGCATGGCTAAATGATTTTGTCCACAAAGACCTTTAATGCCTAGAATCAGTTCACCCATTCAAGTCCCTGGTGGTCTCCTTGTCCTAAAGGATAGCCCTCCTGAGATGGTTAATAACTTCACACCTAGCATCGCTGTTCCTGGCAATTCAGTAGAACAACAGGCTAGAAATTGCCATCAAGAGAGTAACAAGCCCCAGTTCTAAAAACTATTGAGGAAAGCTCCTGAACATTTTACTTTCTCTTCTTTTTAATATCTGGGATAATTCAGTTCCCATATGAAAAAATATGAGCACTAAAATGCATGATCTTCAACAGGCTTAACCCTGATGCTACTGGTCAAACCTCCTAAACTGCCCATGCATACAACTAACATTCCAATAAGCTCTGCATTTTTAATTTTCTATAAGAACCAGGTGGTCCTTTTCTATAATACTTCTAAGAGGATTCTTAACTGTAGTATTTCAAACCCTCAGCAAAGTAGCTTTTCTGGAAGAAGCTTCAAAAGGATTTTTGCATCCCATAAATCTTGTACCTGCATCCTCCACTCATTGTGAAAATTAAGGTATAGATGAGTTATAAAGGCAATCATAGCTGGAAAAGGTTTACCCTTTTCACAAAAGACATCATGCCAAAACTCCACTGAGAATAAACCCTAGTTTATTCCAGGCTGCTTTAAGGGAAGATAATTTATATCTACTCTGGTCATATTCAACGCCAGACTTCTGGGAATGGTTTTCCTCAGTAATGGAAACCAGTTGAGAAAATTCTTAACATTCGTTTTGCTCTCTGAGAGTGACAGAAAGGTCTCATGAGTTGACATAAGACAAAGGAAATCAAACTAACCAGTATAAAGAACCTGAGCATTGGCTCCAACTCTCCTTTTCCAAAAGCTTTTCTGATACCTCAACCAAAAAAACCCACCCACTCATAATACCATTTGTCCAATCCTCACTTGAGTACTGAATTTAAAACTATATTTAATCTGGATACATTTTATTCATTAGTTAATGGTAAGAAAGGAAATCTGTTGCACTTGAATAATATGTATTTACTCCATTATTTAAGAATACTCCATTCTTCTAAAGAAATATAAGCAAAACAAACGGCATGGATAAAACTCAAGGATTGTTAAGCATTGGTAATAAGTAAGTTAACAGCTGAAGAGGCAAAATTCATAGGGAATATTATATTAAATAGAGATAACAAGTAGCTTGTGAGACATGGTGACATCACAATATGTTAAATATGGATAGTAAGTTCAACTTACAAGGTATGTTGAAGACAGAATAGATGGGGTATGTAATGGAATAAACAAGAGCATTGCTCGATGACTGGAAGGTTTGAAAAGACCAAGTCCTTGAGTAAAACTATGCCAGTCTGGGCTAACAACTATTGTTATCCTTAAATCAGCTATCTAACCCAGTTCAATTCTGCCCCTACATGCTCTCTGCCAAAAAATACAGATAAAATCCAAAGCTATTTGGCAATCTAATTGGCACACTAAAGCTGTTAGTAGGTGTGTTTGTCCTTGTATTTCTCGGATAGAGCAGGTCTGTTCCCCAGAAGCCTTCCATCTGTTTGTTAGGGCCCCTTTCCTCAAACCCCATTCTCATCCTCGTAACCACAGCCCCAGTTTGAAAGGCTGATGTAGCAAAGAGACAGATATATGAACATCGTATAACCCAGCATTCAGGTTGCCTAGTCACCCCACTTGTATACTATCCTAAGTGCATTAACCTACTGTATCTTCTCCCCCTTGATTTTCATTATTTGTTTTAAATTGACTTAATAAAGCATGTGATTAGAGTATCTTAATTTTGTGTGTGTCTTTCTGTTCAGTGATCTCTGGTAGTGTATTCGAAAGCTAACATTGCATCAGTGTAATTTCCTATACAACAATGTGAGCAGAGAAATATATTAGGCTAAACAGAAAATACATATATTTAGTTATGGGGTTTGCAAGAGCATAATCATGAGATTATGTTAATTAAAATATGAGTACAATATTCTATAATAATAGATTTAGAAGAACATGTCTTTGTATGTCTTGTGACAACTGAAGATAACAGAATCAAAGCCATAGTTGGAAAGAAGTAAATATATATAGCTAAGCATGCAGGCTTTTGAGTCAGAACTCCTGATATCAAATCCTGATTCCACTACTTTCTATCTTTGTGACTTTGGGCAAATTACTTCTCTGTGCCTCAATTTACTCAGCTGTAAAACAGCAATAATAATAATAGTAATAATAATCTCTGAAAGGGTTATTTTGATGATTAAAGGAAGTACTAGCATGTAAATCTCTTGCACTAGCCAGCTCAGAGGAATTGCATCTAAATTTCTTAGCTATTGAAAAAGAATGAGTAAATGAGTATGACCAAAGGGAATAAAGTGTTTTGGGGCAATGGGTTTCACAAACATTACTACTCATTGCCATGGTAATGATAACCCTTTTCTCATGTTAATGCCAGTATATGAGTAAAAATTACAGTATATAAAGCAATAATTAGTAACCAATATGGAGTAACATGTAATCTTGTGAGTTTCTCTTCAAGATTGGGATGAATTTCAGGGAGTCATTGGGTGGTAAATGAGAAATGACTCAGGGAGTCCCCCAGCTGGAAAACTCTGGGAGCCCAGGACCAGCTGCTCCTCCAAATGGAGTCACCATAGCCAATAAAAATAAACCAAGATTTCACGATCTGTAATGTCCTACTTATAACTACTGCTACCAGGAAGAAACCATGGACTGGAGGAGAGTTGACCTCACTCCTAGGGTTGCTGTTATGAACTGGTTCGGGCTATTAGCAATTGTGGCCATCTACTGCTTCATTTGTTTTCTCCATTGTTTGACAGCATCAAAGAAGTTCCACCTGCCCAAAGGGAAGGAGGGTGCCCACAAGATGTCAACATACGTTGTAAATGAATAATAGCAATAAGTGTATGCCTTTTCTGCAGAGATCGCTATTCCACACCTCTCAGGTGACCCTCATCTCTAATCATTCTAGCCTTATTCTACCTTTGCTTGGCTCCTTAATGAGCCTCTAATAAACTTCACCAAGAAACCCATAAAACCTTCTTGCTCGGATATAGCTCAATTCAGCTAAATTAAATACATCTTAATTCAAAGTATTAGAAAATCAGTAACTCAGAAATTATATACTTTTAAAACCCCAAAAGGAAAGGAAGGCATTTCTAAAACCTTAGGATGGATGGAAATACACTTATAAATCACTTAAAATATTCTTCAGATAGGTATGCAAATAAACTGAAGTCCTCTGTGACCCATTCTAGCAGTTTCTGTTTTAGGTCTCAGACTTGGAAATGAAACTTTTGTGCCCAAGTTTAATTAGTCACTTTTCCTGTCCAGCCCAGGCCAGGCCCTATGGCTATTCATCACTTCGGAACCTGCTATATTCATCCCAAACTTTATCCAGTCTCCAGATGAGACTGACCTGTGATGACCTAATATATAACGTTCCACTGCATTTGTAATACATGTCCTTTAGATATGTCAGCCTCCTCAATTTTATACATTTTAACTGATTTGTTACTGTTTGGCCTCTTGTATGTCAGAGCTGATAATGGTTCTGCCAAGCCCCATACACAGAAATTTACATTGAAAAACAAATGTTTATAATTGTGTTTTTTATTAGGTGACATAGATGCCTAAATCACAGCAGACAAAACCAAGTAAAATACATTGTTCTTCAAAAAAAAATTCATAGATTTGTATCTCCTTATAAAATTTGAATAATTCAGAAAAATATAATAAAGGAAATAAAGTTCAAAATACTACTAATCAGAAAAAAATTTGTTTTAACTCTATGCTGTATAGAAAACAAATTGAAGGAATATACATATATACATTTTGGTATTTTGTAGATAATAGGACAGAGCATATAGAATGTCTTATAACCTGCTCTTCAGTTATTAATATATTGTAAGCAGTTTTTCTTGCCTTAAAATAGTCAAGAACATGCTTTAAATTACTGCAAAAGCTGCACAGTCCCTTTATTAGTGTCCTAGGATTGTCTAGTACTGTTAATACAAACTGGGTAGCTTAAAACCACAGAAATATATAGTCTCCCAGTTCTAGAAACCAGGAATCTGAAATCAAGACGTCAGCAGGGCCCCAGCCCCTCTGCAACCTGCAGGGAACCCTTCCTTGCCTCTTCCTAGCTTCTGGGGCTACCAGGAAACTTTGCCATTTCTTGGCTTATAGCTGCATAACTCCAACCTCTGCCTTCCCTCTCACGTGGCATTCTTCCTGTGTCTCTCTCTTCTTAGAAGGATACCAGTTATATTGAATTAGGGGCCTGCCCTAATCCAATATGATCTATTCTTAACTAAATTACATCTGCAACCATCTTATTTCCCAATAAGGTCACATTCTGAAGTACTAGGGGTTAGAACTTCAACTGATTTTCTGGAAGAGGGGACACGATTCCATCCTGAATAATGCCCTAGGGTAGAACACAGTTCCTTTTTTTTCCTATTATATTTAATGCTGCAAATAGTCTGTGAAAGTAATTTTAATCGAAAGGCAATATTTTAGGACTCATTAGTCCTCACACAACAACCCCATCTCCACTGTACCGAGTGAAAACTGGAGGAGCAGAAATGTATTAAATAACTGCCCAAGGACACTCAGATAATAGACAGAGGAGCCTCCAGGCCCTCTGGCTCACAGTCTTCAAGATTAATTATACTCTATAGTAGGAAGTGGGATAGATCCAATGCAAATTTCACTTAATCAGGAGGTCAAAATGATTGATCACTGAGCAATCAGGCATTTTTTATTTCTCTCAATCCTTAAGTAGTTCAGACCATCTTAAAATCTATTTTCCGCCCAAATTTGTCCTGAGTCTCAATTTTGCTATCCTGAACTCTAATAATAAAATAATATCTAGCATCAAATCTTACTTTATGATTTACAAAGTAAATCAATCTCTATTATTAAATTATACTTAATAAAGAGATACTATAATCATCAGTTTACTTAGAAAGCATTCGAGTAAAACATCACTCTGTTTTTTCCAATTTTAAAAAATCATCTCCTATTATATTAAATTCCCTTAAATGGCTTTCATACTCTGCATTAAATTAACTGAAATTATTTAATGCTATTTATAAGAGATTAATTTATATTTTATATGTATATGAAGCACTAGAGACTACAGATTTATCCTATATGCTGTAATTGTGCTAAACTCTTATTACTATAACGGTTTTTAGTTGATTTCTTAGGCTTTCTAAACACACAGTCATTTGTATGCATTTACTAACATAAGTTATTCATCTTGTCCTTTATATTTTTTCCACTAATAATTATCCAGGAAATATCTTTAATGTTCTCAATTAGGAGTATTGATAGAACACATTTCAACATTTTTCCTATCTCTCCTTTCACAAGTTTTTCTTTTCCAAATCAGAGGAAGTTTCTACTTCCTTCATATGGTTTCTATGGAAATTGTCCATCATTTTCTTTTGGCATCTGTATTAGTTTCCTAGGGTTGCCATTACAAAGCACTACAAACTTGGTAGCTTAAGCAACAGAAATTTAATCTCCCACAGTTCTAGAGGCTGGAAGTCCAAGATCAAAATGTTGGCATGACTGGTTTCATGCTGTAGCCTTCCTTTTTGGCTTGTGGATGGTGACCTTATCTCTGTCTTCACATGATCTTCCCTCTGCATGTGTCTGTATCCTAATCTCTACTTCTTCTAAGGACACCAGTCATATCGAATTAGGACCCACCCCAATGACCTCATTTAGCCTTACTTGTTTTTTCAAAGGTTCCACCTCCAAATAAAGTTACATTCTGGCTGGGTGTGGTGGCTCACACCTGTAATCCCAGAGTTTTGGGAGGCCAAGGCAGGTGGATCACTTGAGGTCAGGAGTTCGAGACCAGCCTGGCCAACATAGTAAAACTTCATCTCTACTTAAAAAAATACAAAAATTAGCTGGGCGTGGTGGTGTACACCCATAATCCCAGCTACTCAGGAGGCTGAGGCAGTAGAATTGTTTGAACCTGGGAGAAAGAGGCTACAGTGAGCCGAGATCAGGCCACTGCACTCCAGCCTGGGTGACAGAGCAAGACTCCATCTCAAAAAAAAAAAGTCACATTCTAAGGTACGCATGAGTGAGGACTTCAACACATAAATTTGGGGGCGGGTGACATGATTCAGCCCATAACAATGCCCCTGTTAGGCACAGATTTATCTCAATCCATTTTCTAGATTCATGCAGTCTATTACATATTTTTAATTCAATCACTTAACATTATAGTTTACAACTAATATAAAGCCTCACTTCAGTGCTCTAAGCCTACCCCTCCTTGCCTGCCTTATTTTTTGGCATTTCTGCAGCATTTCCATGTGCTGCAGTCATTCGTCATCACTGCATATTTTTATAGATATTATGTGTTTTCTTTTCTATCTTCTCCAGTGAATATCATCATTCAATCTTACCTCTTTCTGATTCTTGGTATTTGTTTTCCACCTCAACCAATGTAAATGCATGGTCCTGAAAATGTGTTCTTTCTCTTTGGTGTTAAAATACTTTCACAATTACAACTGGTTTTCTTTTTTTAAATTTGCAATTATTGTTTTTAAAGGTTATTTTCCCTTTGTGATACTTATTATGATTTTGTTATTCTTCTGCTTTATTTTGATGTGTTTAGACCATAGGGGGCATCTTACAATGTTAATCTTGTTAGTGTTTTCCTGAAAGTTCTTCTCTTATGAAATATTCAGACCAAAATAGTCTCTTTCACGCTACAGAAGTAAGGACTCCTAGGACTCCATTCAAAATAACTCTCAAACCATTTAAGGAAGTACAAAGCAAGGAGAGTGAAAGGGAAGAGAATTAAATTACTTATACTAGAAATTTTATTTCACAATCTTAAATGTGCAATCCTAAAAACTAGGCTAAATTATTTATCTCATTTTACAGATGAGTAAATTGGAGATCACAGGGCTTAGTGACTTTCTGAAGTTTATATACGTAGTCAGTGATAAAGCTCAACATCAAAATTAATGTGTCTCCTCCAAAACCCCGGCTTTTCCCCTTCATAGAAATGCTCATCTCTCCTTAAGTATATTTTTACCTACTTCGAGTTTCTCTGAGCCTCTCTGAATAAGTGGAATGGTAAGAACACAAGTCAGGTGCCAACATAATCACAACCAAACAGTGGTCTGGCTCCATGCACCTCTCTCTCTAGCCCTCCTCTCTCATCAACAGTTTAAAATAGCAGTGTTCAGGCATTCATTGGAAATTTACTGCAATTTATCACTTGCTATAATGAGTGAACTATCAGGTATCTGAAAGTTCAGTTCAATAGTGCATACTGAGCACTTTCTGCATGCCAGACACCACCCTGATTGCTTAGAATTCATGGATGAATAATACGCTTATCTGCTGTTGAAAACCTCATGGCTTGGGAATGGAGTGGGGAGGGGAGATTTCACTGCACGTTAAACGCATTTTGGAGGTGTCTGCATGCTGTTGTTTCTTTCTCAAAGAGCCTGCCTCAGGGAAAATCTCTACTGATTGGGGAGACCACATGTGTACATCATCACCAGCATATTCCCTCCTGCCACTCCCACCCCAGAGTTGGGTCAGGGCAGACACCTGACTATAGCTGATCGGCAATCCATGGGACCTCACAAAAAGGTGAGGTGGGCCAGTCAGATTTATCTGCCAAAAATATATAATCAGGCCTATGAGAAGCAATTCAGGTAGTAGCAGTGTAAAAGAAGCCAGTAAGTGAACAGACTATGCACTCGAGTCATTGAAGGAGAGCTAATTCCTGCTGCCGAGTTCCTGGAAGTTGACCAGGTTCTTACGACTCTTCCTGTCACCTGTTGTTCTATTGTCTGTTTTCCAGAGACGCTGCTGTGTTTCCCCAGCATCCTTAAAAATAAACACCACTTTTAAAAGAAGACATTTATGTGGCCAACAAATATATGAATAAAAGCTCAACATCACTGATCATTGGAGAAATGCAAATCAAAACCACAATGAGATACCATCTCACACCAGTCAGACGTCAAGAAACAATTGATGCTGGCGAGGATATGGAGAAATAGGAACACTTTTACACTGTTGGTGGGAATGTAAATTAGTTCAACCATTGTGGAAGATAGTATGGTGATTCCTCAAGGATCCAGAACCAGAAATACCATTTGACCCAGCAACCCCATTACGGGGTATATACCCAAAGGAATATAAATCATTCTACTATAAAGATACATGCACCTGTATGTTCATTGCAGCACTATTTACAATAGCAAAGTCATGGAACCAACCTGAATGCCCAATGACAGACTGGATAAAGAAAATATGACACATATACACCATGGAATACTATGCAGCCACAAAAAGGAATGAGATCATGCCCTTTGCAGGGACACAGATGAAGCTGGACGCCATCATCCTCAGCAAACTAACACAGGAAAAGAAAACCAAACACCGCATGTTCTCACTCATAAGTGGGAGTTGAACAATGAAAACCCTGGACACAGGGTGGGGAACAACACATACCAGGGCCTGTTCGGGGATGTGGGGGTGAGGGGAGGAAACTTAGAGAATGGGTCAATAGGTGCGGCAAACCACCATGGTACACATACACCTATGTAATAAACCTGTACATTCTGCACATGTATCCCGAAACTTAAAGTAAAACAAAAAAA
The DNA here is from genome assembly GCF_009828535.3 of Hylobates moloch. Lineage (NCBI taxonomy): Eukaryota > Metazoa > Chordata > Mammalia > Primates > Hylobatidae > Hylobates > Hylobates moloch. The sequence continues at coordinate 158,706,594 of NW_026652279.1, forward strand.
CAAAAACACCACTTTTAACATGGCCTAGTTAGATTGACATCTGCCACTTGGAAGTATATGAGCTCCAACTAATGCACAAATGTAATATAATGTGATAACAGACATATCAACAGGGTTCCATGTCTGTGCCAAGAAAAAGCCCCTAACCCCTTCAATAGAATGACTCCTTAACCATGGCCTGTAAAACTAGTAGCAAGCACACAGAAATGGGAGGCAGGAACATGGGGCCAAAGGTCACCACAAGGTCTAGGAGTAACAATTCCTATGGTTACCTAAACTCGGACTAACTATTAAACCCAGTAATCAAAAAGTCACATCTCTAGAAATTCAGTCAAAAACTGATTGCCTACCATGGCCCAGCATGTTAATACAAACGGGTAGAGTCCCTGCACTAAAGAAGTCACGGTCCAGTGTCAATAGCTTTGCTCCCAACACAAAGACTTATTTATGAGAAGTCAATGTCTATTTACCAGGCCTGGGGGCATGGTGTTTTGTGACAAGAGCAGTGTTTTATTTATTTGGGGGTTTTTACACCCATCTGTATCTTATGAAAAGCAACATTATACTAATAGCTAATACTGGCATAGGGCTTTATATACGCCAGACACTTTTCTAAGCACTTTACAAACACTAGCTCATGTAATCCTCAAAACTCTGTAAGGTAGGTTCTATTATCCCTGTTTCACAGATGAGCAAACTGAGGCAAAAAAAATGGTAAGGTACTTTCCCCAGTCACACAGCTGGTAAGTAGCAGAACTGGGATACAAACCCAGAAATCTAAGAATCCACAATCTTAACCACTACTTCATGCTGTTTTTAATAGTAATAAAGAAAAGAAAGGGCCAGGAACGGTGGCTCATCCCTGTAATCACAGTACTTTAGGAGGCCAAGGAAGGAGGATTACTTGAGGCCAGGAGTTCGAGACCATCCTGGGCAACACAGCGCTATCCTGTCGCCTCAAAAAATGAAAAAATTAGCCAGGCACGGTGGCAACCTTGCAGCCCGAGCTACTCAGGTGACTGAGGCAGGAGGATCACTTGGGCCCAGGAGTTTGAGGCTGCAGTGAGCTATGATCACATAATTGCACTCCAGCCTGGGTGACAGAGACTGACCCTGTCACTAGAAAAGAAAAAAAAAAGAATTATTATACTAATAAAGCAAATAGAAAAGAAATTCAAATTACCCACATTTTCACAACTTTTTTCATTTTATTATGTTTCTTTGTAGAACTTGACCATAAGTATAGAAAGCTGAGCACTAAATAGATACTATTTTGTGTCTTCTTTAACAGTGCCTCAAACATATCCTAATATGCTGCTCTTCATAACCATCATTTTAATGGGGGCATAATATTACATCAATTTGTTGTACCATAGTTTAACCATTCCCCTACTATCCAAATTCCTAGTTGTTCCACTTTTCCAATTTTTTGCCCTTATAAATAATGGTAAAATGAATATATTAGTGCATATACCTTCTTTCTTTTCTTCTCTTGAATTATTTCCTTAGGATAAATTCCCAGAGGTGAGATTCCTGGTACAAACATCCATGGGCAGGTTTTTGATTCCTAATATATAGTCAGACTCCTTTCCAAAAACCAGCACTGGAAGGTTCCAAATTTACAAATGAACTCATTTTACCACAATTTCATGAGAACCCAATATTATATCTATGCTTTTTAATGTTTACTTATTTAGTAAGTGTAAGCTACTTTATTTTCTTAATTTATATTTTACTTGCATTGCTTACAGATGAGGTTAATACTTTTCTAGTTATTTACTTACTAAGGTTCTTAATGAAAAAATTGTACATAAGTTTTGCCCAATTATCTATTAAGAATGTAATGATGTTTTCTAACAGTTTGAATGCCTTTAAGAAAGTCAATAATCCTTTCCTTTCCTGTCATACTCGGTCAATCTGTTAATGGGGGGTGCGGCGGAGAGGGGGCGCTTTCCAAAGTTCTAGAAAACAAGTCACTGAGCTCCTGCTCAGACACCTGGCCTCGACTCTGAGTCTGCCTTCTCCCCATAGATGAGTCTGCGACCTTGAGGAGGCTGAGTGTGGCTCAAGAACAGGAGAGCTTGATTATTGTAAACACCTCCTTAAATTTAAGTGATTTTGTTTCCAACATGGTTTATATCAGGGACTAACTCTACCTCATCACTTTTCTTCTTCAGGAATACTTAGGGTATCCTAACTTTTTTCAAACCATTTTAGAATGATTTTGTCAAAAAAGGACTAGTAATTTCTTTTCTTAAATTTATAAATTGTAAATTTTTATAATATGGTTTCTTCCATTCAGAAAACATTTGTCTGTTCATTCAAGCCTCAATTTATCTCCATTGAAATCTGCAGTTCTCTTTAGGTAGGTCACAGTCATCCCTAATGAAGCTTATTCCCTCATATTTTATATCTTTGTCACTACAGTGAATGAGATCTTTTCATTACATTGTCTAGTTGCTTATTGCTGATATACCAAAATCTCTGTTTCATAGAGTGGATGTGAAAAACAGTCTTTTGAAGAATATTCCTTTGTCTTCTGCAAAACTATTGTGGAAACACTGTTCAGGATGTTATCTCATGTCCCTTTAAACAAAAAGTTCCTTCCGGAGGTCAGAAAAAAAGGAATTTTTTTTTTCTGAGACAAACTTAACCCAATGACAAGGGCTCTCTGTTTTATTTATTTGCCTTAGCAGCCAAGATATTAAAAGCTTAAGTTCCTGTTTAACTGCAAAAAGGAATTATACCTAGATGTCTGGCACACATATTTTTCTGTTCCTTTTCATTGGTTTTAGTTTTACTCCTATTTTTAATTGTCCTATTTTAATTCTGCAATCCACCTCAAATTGTCTTTGGAAGTAGGCAGTTAGCCTTAGAAGGTTATGTGCCTTAATATGCACATTCAGAAGTAATTAAGCTATATGATAATTGAATAGTATTGTTCATCTGTTCTTAATTATATATGCTAAAAATGGAGTAATCAATCTTTTTCCTTCAGGACACATTGTAAATCTACCCCCTTTGTATCTCACTCAAGAAAGCATTACAGAACATGGGAGTGATCCTGCACAGTCAACTTGAATTTTAATTTATTGTTTAAAATAAGCATTTTTCATAAACCATGGTACTTCCAATATTTTTAATAATAAATCACCTATGGTATATCTTTATACTAGTCAAACAGCATGTCATCAAGACACATCAGGACACAAATGAGGCAAGAATGGTGAGAAAATGATCTGGGAAAAGTTCCTTGAGAAGGTAAGTAAGTTGTGCATAGTGCCTGAATTACTGCTTCTGAAGTCTTCACCACACCCCTCAAGGAAAATTAACCACTCCTTATTCTGAATTCTGATGACTCTTTATAATTAAACCATTTCCTCCAAAAAGGTTGATACAGTTTGGATATTTGTCCCCTCCAAATCTCATGTTGAAATGTGATCCCCGGCTGGGTGAGGTGGCTCATGTCTGTAATCCCAGCACTTTGAGAGGCCAAGGCGGGCGGATCACGAGGTCAGGAGATCGAGGCCACGGTGAAACCCCGTCTCTACTAAAAATAAAAAAATTAGCCGGGTGTGGTGGTGGGTGCCTGTAGTCCCAGCTACTCAGGAGGCTGAGGCAGGAGAATGGTGTGAACCCAGGAGGTGGAGCTTGCAGTGAGCCGAGATGGTGCCACTGCACTCCAGCCTGGGTGACAGAGCGAGACTCCGTCTCAAAAAAAAGAAAAAGAAAAAAAGAAAAGAAATGTGATCCCCTATGTTCAAGGTGGGGGCTGGAAGGAGGTGTTTGGGTCATGGGGGTGGGTCCATCATGAATGGCTTGGTGTTCTCCACATGGTCACAAGTGTCTTGCTCTGTTGGTTTACAAGACAGCTGGTTGTTAAAGGAGTTTGGCACCTCCTCCTCTTTCTCTTGCTCCCTCTCTTGCCATGTGATGTGGCTGCTCCCCCTTTGCCTTCTGCCATAATTGTAAGCTTCCTGAGGCCTCACCAGAAGCCAAGCAGAAGATAGTGCCATGCTTATATAGCCAGCAGAATTATGAGCCAAACAAACTTCTCTTCTTTAAAATTACCCAGCCTCACATATTCCTTTATAGCAACACAGAATGGACTAATTCAGAAGCCTCTCCCACTCTGGCTATGCTCTGCCTCTGTGCTTTGCAGCTCTGGGCCCACACCACAGCATGTCCCTCACTGCATACTGGTGGCTGCCCACTGTAAGTTCATTGAGAAAAAGAAAATATCTGATTCACCTTTTTATTTCCAATGCCGAGCCCAGTACCCAGCACTTCCAACCTGCTCACATCATAACTTAGATAGTGGTTCACATTGGCCAGGACGTGCCGTATTACTGAACACTAGATGTAAGGACTTAATAAACAACTGACTGAGGTGCATAGCTCACCATCTGCACCTTCCTATCCCAGCTATCTTGGGCCACTTTTGGATCTTCATTTCTAGGCCTTTCCTTCATCCTCTTTGACTTCTCTGATACCTCAAAGTCACTAACACCAGTGCAACTTATTGTACTTTCTTAACACTTCTCCAGAACAGAACAAACAGATATCAGATTCTGATAAATGTAAGTAGCTTCCTAAATGTGGAGAGAATCAAGCTTTAGACAAAACACAGGCCAATCTGTGAATGAGTTCCCTTGCACACATAAGCAATGCATAACCTTTTGGAAACTGTAATAATTATCCTCTAATGCATCCTTCTTCCAGCCCATCTCATCAAAACCACAAGTGGTTTCAAATAGTCTAACCCATTTTTATGAACGTGAGTTGCCTCCTCAAGAAACCTCTATTTCCCATAAACCTATCCACTCACACACTGACATATGATATGCTGAGTCACAGTTGGTTTCCAGACACTAGGGCCCAGCTCACATCCAATAGTCAGACTCTATTCCCTGTGAGGTCATCTGTCTACTGGAAAATCTCATGTATCTGGCAATGCTTGTGACAAACCTGTCCTTCACCAAAGATTAAAATGTAAAAATACCTTTAGATAGCCAACTTTACAAATACTGTTCATGCTTCTGCTTTCTCCCCCATAAAGAATGAATGCTGAACAATTTTTAACCATTTCTTGTTAACTATGATAGAGTTAAATATAAACATAGTTAAAACAGAGATAAAGATCCAGATGATAAAGGGATAGAGATAGAGAGATAGAGATAGAGATAGAGATAGAGATAGAGATAGAGATAGAGATAGAGATAGAGATAGAGATAGAGATAGAGATAGAGATAGAGATAGAGATAGAGATAGAGATAGGAGTGGTTGTCACAGATTTAACCTTTCATGGAATGCTGCCCTGTGACCTCCTTACTGTCCTGGAGTTCCCATGCACCTGATGGGATATTGAAGGATGAGGAGCTTTTTACCCTTCTCTACAGAGCAGGATTCAGGTTCTTCCAATGCTTTCTTTAACTTCCTGTGGCAACTTCTTTTCTATCTTTCTTATTTTTTATTTTCTGCTCTCTTCTCTGCCCTTTATCTCTTTCCTTCCTATCAGGGGAACCAGCCTCCAATATTTTAACATAGGTTCTTTTCTATTTTCCCTAAGTGTCGGCCGGTCTGAGAAATAAAGGGAAAGAGTACAAAAGAGAGAAATTTTAAAGCTGGGTGTCCGGGGGAGACATCACATGTTGGCAGGTTCCATGATGCCCCCTGAGCCACAAAACCAGCAAGTTTTTATCAGTGATTTTCAAAGAGGAGGGAGTGTACAAATAAGATGTGGGTCACAGAGACCACATGCTTCAAGGACAATAAAATATCACAAGGCAAATGAGCAGGGCAAGGTCACAAGGCCAGGGCGAACTAGAGTTGCTGATGAAGTTTCATGTCCCACTGTGCACACATTGTCACTGATAAACATCTTAACAGGGTTCAAGAGCAGAAAACCGGTCTGACTAGAATTCGCCAGGCTGGCATGGGGGTGCTGCAGGAGACTAGGGTGTGTTTCATCCCTATCTACAACTGCATAAGGCAGACACTCCCAGAGCAGCCATTTTAGAGGCCTCCCCCTGGGAATGCATTCTTTTTCCAGGGCTGTTAATTATTAATATTCCTTACTAGGGAAATAATTCAGCGATATTTCTCTTACCCGTGTTCGGCAATAAAAGAAATATGAGTCTGTCCTGCCCAGCTCCCAGGCAGTCAGACCTAATGATTATCTCCCTTGTTCCCCGAACATTGCTGTTATCCTGTTCTTTTTTCAAGGTGCACAGATTTCATATTGTTCAAACACACATGCCTTACAAACAATTTGTGCAGTTAATGCAATCATCACAGGGTCCTGAGGCAACATACATCCTCAGCTTACGAAGATGACAGGATTAAGAGATTAAAGTAAAGACGGGCATAGGAAATTATAAGAGTATTGATTGGGGAAGTGATAAATGTCCAGGAAATCTTCACAATTTATGTTCAGAGACTGCAGTAAAGACAGGCATAAGAAATTATAAAAGTATTAATTTGGGGAATGAATAAATGTCCATGAAATCTTCACAATTTATGTTCTTCTGCCATGGCTTCAGCCGGTCCCTCCATTCGGGGTCCCTGACTTCCCGCAACACTTCCCACAGTCCTGCAATACTGAACAGCTGAGAAGTCTGACTTGCAGAGGAAAGAATAATTATATTCCCACAGTCTTCTGGAGCACATGTCATATCATTGTCACCCTTCACCCCTGGGGCTAGCACTGTGGACCTCCTGACCTACAGCACCAGGAGGTCCAACTCTACATTCCTCTCCAACTCTACTTTTATCATCATTTTTGACATCAATATTCTCATGGATAACCTATCCAACACCTTGTCCTGACCATTCTTTCACCTTCTTAGTGCCAATGATCACTTCATTGCCCCATCTTAGGCAGCCATTTATAGAGACCATACAAGGAACAGTCTCCACTCCAGCATCTCAATTTCAAATGCCCTTTTCTTTGACCATTATCTCCTATAGTCCAGCACACTTATACCAACTCTCCAGCACTCCTACTCCTACAACCCCCATATGATCATCAACCTTAACATATAATATTCACCCTAACACTTTTCTTATTATCTATCACCCACCCTCATATCCTTGCTTATCTCCCAACCAGCCTAAATGACATGATCTGGCACTAAAATGCTCCCTTGCAAATATCCATAACTCCCTTGCTACTCACTGGGTAAAACTCCAGTGCCGGTTAAACCCAATTGTGTAATTTTGCCTCTATCCGAACAGTTAAATGTTACTGAAGAAAATTACAGAACCATTCTAACTGGACTGATTTCAAATGTATAATCACAGATCTCAAAACAGAACTCAATACTGCCAGACAACTTACTTCCCTAGGAAATGTGTTTTCCCAACTTCTAAGATAATTATTCACATCTCTGCTCTTCTCAAATTTCCGACATTCCTTCCCTTTCCTCACGACTCTCAGCTAATGACCTTGCTTTGTACTTCATAGAGAAAAGAGATGCAATCAGATTAGAACTATCTCATCTTTCAACTATCAATTCTACCAACCATCCTGTAACTGTACTCAAATACGCTGCTTTCACTTTGGTTAAAAAGAGAAGAAGATAGATGAGATACTTCCTGTGCTCTGTGATCAGATTGTCTCTTATCTTCTTAAAAATATCACCCTACTTTGTTTTTTCATTTTTGTTAGTGTTCAAATCTGGCTCAGGGTCTCTCACAAGGCTGCTGTCTGTAAAGAGCTGACTGGGGCCGAAGGATCCTTTTCCAAGCTCACTCACACTGCTGTTGGAAGGAGGTTTCAACTTCTTGCCAAGTAGGCTTCTCTATAGTGCTGCTGAGAACACAGCTTCCCCCAGAGTAAGTGGAGAGAGAGAGAGAGACAGCAAGAGACAGACAGAGAGCATGTACACTGAAACAAAAGCCACAGTCCTTTTGTAACCTAAACTCAGAAGGGGCATCTCATCTTCTCTTTGCTTGTACTCTGTTAATTAGAATCAAGTCATTAAAGCCAATACACGGCATGAAGGGATGCATTAAGCTTCACGTCTTCAAGGAAAGAGTATGAGAGAATTTATTGGACATATTAATACTTTAACAACTACTACTATTTAAGAGTTTTAAGTAACTCTAAATTTCATATTGAATCAAAAATAATTTCCTCAGCCTAGCATATTTTCAGAACCCTCTATGTACAGCTCTACAACCAACCCAATATCACCCCATCACTTCAGTCAATACAAACCCTTCATTGCCTGCCTTGTTCATTACTGCAATTGCCTTCTTCAGCACTTTTATAAATAGTTCTGATTACAGTACCAGGAATTAACTAAAATGTTGTGATGTAAATATTTCCAAGTCATTTTGTCCATGAGTTACATAATGATGATTTCATTCTTTGCAAGCCAGGACCAAGTCTTCTACTCAATTTGTATTCTTCACAGGGCCTGGTATTGGGCTATGTACAAGCATGAACGAACCAATCAATCTAGTTAGCAATAGAAAGAAAATAATTTCAAAATTAAACATTATTATATCTCTCTTGCCAACCATTCAGTGTTTTATAACATTACTTTCTTATTTTTATTTTTATTTTTGAGACAGAATCTCACTCTGTCACCCAGGCTGGAGTGCAGTGGCATGATTTCAGCTCACTGCAACTTTCGCCTCCCAGGAGCAAATGATTATCCTGGCTCAGCCTCCAAGCAGCTGGGACTACAGGCACCCACCACTATGTCTGGATAATTTTTGTATTTTTAGTAGAGACAGGTTTTCATCATGTTGGCCAAGCTGGTCTCAAACTCCTGACCCCAAGTGATCCACCCGCCTCAGCCTCCCAAAGTGCTGGGATTAAAGGTGTGAGCCACCGTGCCTGGCCTATAACATTACTTAAATTACAAGGAATTGTCTGTGTCAGGTTTTGCTGGGTTTCCCAGCTGTAAACCCTTCCCTTCTCTCCCTCCCTCCTCCTACTTCCATGTCCTTCCACAGCTTAGAACTATTTGACTTGCAGACTTGATCCCACTCCAATCTCTCAAACCAATCCACGATCCTCATCATGGGTGTGACAGCACAAATTAGTCTGATCCTATGTCTAGTCTCAATCTGACTTTGCACCTGTACTCTGATCACTGGCTTCTGCACTTTTCTTCTTTCTTTTTCCTTTTTTTTTTTCCATCTTTGTGCCTTTAGTTAATTACATTATTTGTCCTGTGCAAATAATTACATTATTTGCCCTGTACATTATTGTGTCCTTTCCAATCTTGATAACTGTTTTAAGGATACCCAGGCTTTGTTTTAGTCAAGTACAGTAAGACAAGCAGACACATAGACAACCATCATGAAAAAGAAGGATTTTACGCTCCCTGGGAGATCCCTGGAAATAAGAAGCAGGCCACACCACACCGGGCCACAAAAGGAAGCACGAGGGTCAGTCAGGAAGCAGAGGGAGAGGGGAAAATATGGCCAACAGTCTTTATTTTGGTTTCCATGGAAAGAAACCAGTGAGGCAGGGTAGGCAGGTTTAGGACTGGCCAGTTTGAATCATTTCAGTAGGCCCTGGGGCAGCTGTCTGGTGTCTGGCCCTGGAGTGATTAAGGCAGTGGGATAGTGGACTGTATTGTAAGAGCCCACTAAAGAAAGTAGTTAGGGGTGTGGGATCTAGATTGGTTGGTTTGCATACGAAAAGTGTGCTGGAAGGTGAGTCATTTACTAACTCTAGGAATTAGCTAACCCTAAGAGAGGCAGTCCCTTCAGGGTCAGCAAGGCCCCAAATGTCAAAGCATGAAAATCACACCGTGAATCTTGGGATTTTCTATAAGCTTATTGACCTTCCTCCAAGACTTACTCCAGCCCAGGAGTTCATGTATTCTAGGTCTCGAGCCATGGAAATCTGTCATATCCTGGAGTTGATCAGTACCAGGCTTCACACATGAAAACAGGCTCATTAAGAAGCAAAAATTATCCTGCCAGTAGATCTTATTGCAATGCAAACTTTAGATTCTGGAAGATTTTATTTTCTATTCTAAAGTAACTTCTTGCTTTCTTTGTAATTAACTGCAAAACCAAGTATGCATAGAACAATTCAACAGTTTTCTCAAATCAGAAACTTTCCTCATTTTCTTAAATGAAGAAAAATTACATTCTCAGGTCACTTTCAGGACATATTAACCTGTAGCTATAATTTATTTCTATTATATACAGTCATGAACACAAAATTTAAAATATTAATTTCATGATAATTTTCTCAAAAGGGTAAAGCAATGGAAAAAAAAAAAAAACTTTCAAACCTTGATCTATGCCAAATCCCTAGGAGGAAAAAAGGTTTCCTGATGGTCTAAGTGAAAGACTTATGCACTTAGATAAGTCATTTATGATATAGAATGTCCTGTTTTAAAAGGAACTGCTCATTACTCTAACAAGTTGTTGAGCTAAATGTGTATTTTGAATATTTTCAACTTCATCTTTGTCATTCCAGTGTTTTGAAATGCTCTATAAAAGCTGAATTACATATTCATTGCATTTTCAAAATCCAACTTTCCTTCCTTTTCCATTTTATATCAAAAGCCTTCTTACGTCAATATAAATTTAAATTTGTATAGCACAGTACTGTATAATTTACGAAGTGCCTTCGTAGTCATTTTCTCACTCCACAACTCCAAAAAACAGGATATAGGGCACACATTCTTATCCAAATTGTCTCATAAATTAGTAAATTTATTTACGCTTGCTTCATTCTTTCATTCATTCAGTCAACATTTGTTTGACAGCCATTATGTATCAGGCACTACTCTAGGCACTGATAATGCAGAGGAGACCACAAACTCACCATCCTCAGGAAACTGACATGTTGGCAGGAAATGATATAATAAATAAGTGAACGACTAAGTGAGGAAGCCCAGATTCAAACCCTGGTTGCCTGATTACAAATTTAGAGGTCTTTTCTGGATACCACTCTGCCAAATTATCCAATGCACAAGTTCTCTTTGCCATGAATTTGGTAGTTTGATTTCTTCTTGGACTCATCTCTCTTTAGGTTTCACAAAGGTCTCAGATTTTTCCTAAACTCTGAAGTAACTCTGTTATCAACTGTCAAAACATTATTTAATAACCATCATTTTCAGGGCATTACTGTGAATGGTTAGGGAAAACCAGCCCCTCCATCCCCCTCTCAGAAAAAGAGAATCATGGATTTTAAAATTAATTTTAAAAAGAAAACACATATATGCCAAGAAAAACACATACCGATAAAATTTTAAAGTACAAATTAATATCCTGCAAGAGTATACTCACTGAATTATTAGCAGTTGTCCGCCTACACAGTGTTTCTATAGGACTGCATTTCAAATTACTCCCTTTGCCTGTTTTCCATTTCATACCACTCACTAGTAAATTAACTTGTTCCATGTATCATTAGTAATTCACAACTTGCTTGCGAAAGTGCAGGGACAGCACTACTACAGACCTAATACAATGAATATCTTATTAGGAAGAAATTAACAAATGAATTGTTGCCAATCAATAGGTGTTGAAGAGAAAATTACAATGATAGTAAAGCGTAAATAATTTATACACAATATTGATTTTTCATTACATTAATTATTCTTTATAGCACACATAAGGAACTTGGAGAATAAAACCTTCAAAGCAAAGAAATTATCTGCAGTGGTGTTTTAGGCCTAAGTCTGAATTTAAAAGACAAAGAATGGTCCATGAGAGTTAACAATTTTTTATTTATTTATTTATTTTTGTTTTGTTTTGAGACAGAGTCTCACTCTGTCACCCAGGCTGGAGTGCAGTGGCCTGATATTGGCTCACTGCAACCTCCGCCTCCTGGGTTCAAGCAATTCTCCTGCCTCAGCCTCCCAAATAGCTGGGACTACAGGTCCCCATCACCACGCCCAGCTAGCAAATATTTTTAAATTAAGAATGCACCCAATAATAAATTGGACACTTCCAATGTACACAGGTTCCTTCATGTTGTGAGAAGTTTTTAGACACAAGTAGTTTTGATATTTAACAATCAAAGTAGTGACAGAAATGTTTATTCATAGAAATATTACAGATAGAAATATCCATTAGTCCACCTCTTTCATCGAATATACAGAAGACACAATAAGGAACTCAAGGAAGCTGTGTGGGGGAAAAAAAAAGTACCTTCTCTGATACCTCTCCCAGATTTTTAAAATTCACTGGACTTAAATTCAGACCAACAAAGTGCACATTCCTTAGAACTAATAACTTTCATAGCCAGCAGAAAACAATTCCTCAGGCAATTTTTTTGTGGCCTCAGAGACAAAGACCTGAAAATGATCCTTTTGTTTACAGGCCATTGATGACTCTAGCTATGTCATAAAATGGTGTATGTGCACGTGCAAGAGAGAGAAAGAGAGAGAGGAGAGAAAAGACAGCTCCGTGTAAGGAGGTACAATGACAGAGAGGATTCAGGTTGCTATATTCTCCATGGATGGCATTGTTCCCAGCAACTCAAAATCTCCTCCTCTGGATGGGAGAAATGAACGTGATATATATGTACCAATGTCAACGGATATACTACCAACAGACATGGTATTGGATATGGGTTTTGTCATCTATAAATATATATGTTGAACAGTGTTTTGCTGATGGCATTTTGACTCTCAGAATTCAAGCAGTGAATTGAGGGTTCTTGTGCCAAGTTTTGTCAGATACCAATTTTATGTAAATATTTTTAGTATCTAGTATTAGAAGCTCTTAATAATATTTTGCACCAAAAGGTACACACATGTGTACTTTCAACATATCACATTCCCCCAAAATAAATGTGGAAATATTGCTTCAAAAGTCCTTTAAAATTAAAACTATGAGGATAGTTTCAAACATGACACAATGTATTTCTTCCCTCATCTGTTACCTTCAGAGACTTAAAGCTCATAAATATTACTCTAGAGAATTTTAATGCTCTTGGAAGAAAACCTAAGCAGCAGAAAGGGTCTCATCTCATAAACGTTTTTGCAAACTACAGCCAGTTTTGCAAACTACTTGTCATGCCTTAACTAATATTGTTATATAACTTCAAATTTATAAAATGTGCGTTGTCTACTGTGCATCATAATATAGATACGACTGGCCAAATCTGTCACTATTATCAGATGATTCTGGGGTACTAAGATGACAAACATCCAAATTAGCATGATTTTTATTACTGAGCGAAAAGTTACTTTGTCTGTGGTAACTGTTCCTTTGGAGAGCGGCTCTTTGCTGCACTCATCATTCTTTAGGTGGAGACTAATGGTCCATGCAGAAAAACAGGCAGTACAGGTACTAAAATATGGGGTATCTGTTCTTGGTCTCATTTGTAGAACACAACCAGGGCATCCATAAACTGAATTAGAAGAAATTTCAAACTATTCTTAGACACTGTGCAAGTTAGTCTCCATTTTCATCCCTCCCATCACTGGACCCCAAATCCATTTACCATCTTTCTCTGACTTGCTGAAGGCCAGGGAATGAATCAGCTCTCTTGCCCTTTAGCTTCTAAGTGGATTCACTCTGGAAGACAATAGGAGGAAATGGACAAGTGGGAGGAGAAAGCACTCCCACTCCTTTCTCTTGGCCTCTGCTCTATAGCTCTAGCAGTGGCTGCTTTCTGCAAACACCTCCTCTCCAGAAGTTTCTCCTTCGGCTCTCTCCTACTACTGAAACTGGAGCTCCTGTCAGCCTCCAGCAGCCAAAGAATACTGATAACACAGTTCTCTCCTTTTGCCTCTTCACATTCAATGGGGTTAAGTTTCCTCTTGTTACTGGTTGCAAGGTACCTTGAGGTCCAATACTGGTTTCCCTATCCCTGTCCATACCTCTCAAACTAGTTCCTTTGAAATCCCAAAGTGTGCCTCTGCTTGCTGCCAGGACCTGTAAAGCTACCAATACTTTAAAACAGCAGCATGATACAGAAAAAGAATGTACAAGTAGATAAATATACATTAGTAGCACTTAAATATACTCGACCTCCAAATCAGATAGCCTTCTGGATAGTGGATTACTTCCCCTAACTGCACCATTGAGAAAAACCATTGCATACCAGATAAATTTCTGTCTTCTATGTTCAATATTACCTTCTTTCTGATTCAGTTATTTTAGGATTTCATTCTTTACCTTGACTATTTTTGCTCTTCTTCTCTCCCTCCTTTGTATCATTCTTCCAATTTACACTTTATATGATCACTGTGTGATATCTCTTTCTTGGCATGTCACCTTGTTCTTTACTATATTATGGGGCTCTTACCCTCAGATTTACAGACACACATTAAGTTACCACGTCTTTCTTTAAAACCACGTTTGCTCTTCTTTCTAGGTCTATGTTTTCACATTTGAAGTTTCTACACATTCCTAGAGTCCACAAAATACAGATGCCATCTCTCAGGTTTATGCTTAAATATCCAGAACCTTTAATTATTTGGAAGAAATACTTTGTAAATCTAATAAATAAATACCGAGGACATCGAGGTGATTAGCATTTATACCCTCTGATGTTTATTTAAAAAACTAGAAAGCAGGAGCAAACATAAATATACAATGTCAAATGCAAGGTTCTGAAAACAAATGACACAGTACTCACCAATAAAAGCATGGTAAGATATTAATAATAGGAATGAACTACAAATATTTATGTGCCCACAGGCAACTAATTCAATTTCACTGCAGGATTGCTTCATGTATGAATTTAATTGTATATGTTTAAACATTTTTATTACTGTTTCATTAATTTCCCATAAAAAATAAACTGTATGCTGGGGGGAAAAAGACTGCAAGTTTCCATTCTTGGACTGAGTGCCCAGTGGATATCCACAGCATCCTAAGAATTAATATTGACTTTATCATTTACGGCTTCTCTTTTGCATCACAGCTTGAAAATTCATTTTTACACTATTCAGGAGGAGAAGTTCCAAATTCAAAAAAGGTGGTACAGGTTTAGCTATCATTTTATTTTTACATAAAAACAACATATATGTGGCGGGGCGTGGTGGCTCACACCTGTAATCCCAGCACTTTGCGAGGCCAAGACAGGCGGATTACCTGAGGTCAGGAGGTCGAGACCAGCCTGGCCAACATGGTAAAACCCCGTCTCCACTAAAAGTACAAAAATTAGCCGGGCATGATGGTGGGCACCTTTAATCCCAGCTACTCGGGAGGCTGAGGCAGGAGAATTGCTTGAACCTGGGAGGCGGAGGTTGCAGTGAGCCAAGATCATGCCACTGCACTCCAGCTTGGGTGACAGAGCGAGACTCCATCTCAACAACAACAACAACAACAACAACAACAACAAACATATATGCATGAGATGAGTCTCAGGAGAAAATAATAATAGCTAACTCTTTTATGATTTCCTCACTATGTGTCAGGCTTTGTCCTAAGAGTACTACATGGGAGACAGTGCTCTTCTTACCGACATTTTCCAGAGAAGGAAACTGAAGTGCAGAGCAGATAATTGACTTAACCCAGGGCCACATGACAGCAAATGACTGAATCAGATTAAAATCCAGGTAGTTTGACTTCAGAGTTCATGCTTTTATTTTATTTTTTATTTTATTTATTTATTTATTTATTTATTTTTAGAGAAGGGGTTTCACTTTGTTGCCTAGGCTGGTCTCGAACTCCTGGGCTCAAGAGACCCACCTACCCCTGGCCTCCCAGAGTTCTGGGATTACAGGTGTGAGCCACCATGCCTGGCCAGGGTCCATGCTTTTAAACATTAGCCCAATTACATTCACAAATCAAGCACTCGCATGATTTTCAGTGGCTGATAAATTTGTCATTGTTTTCCTCCAATCTCTCTTGAAGTCTTTTTCTAATTCATCATCTCTTTCTATTGTTCTCCAATATTATGATCTCCAACCACCACCACCTCAGCCACCTAGCCTTGACCAGTAGTAATCTAGCATCTGTATAAACCAGAGGTTATATTAATATATAGCTCTCTCATCCTTCCACCCTACATCAGAGTTCACATCCTCTCAGTTTAGGCTGATTTTTTTCTAAAGCACAAATGAATGATTACATTAACCTTTTCAAGAGGCAAATACATCTGTCAGTAAACAAATGAATTTCTGATGTGTGGCATACAGTCTAATAGGAGAAACAAGTTCAATAGTCCTCAATAGTCCAACAAGTCCAATAAGTCCAATAGTCCAATAAGTCCAATAAGTCCAATAAGCTCTGGTCTCCATATTTACTTTTACTTCTCTTCTAGAGAATCTGGGGAGTGGGCATCTTGCTAATTATGGAAGGCAACCACTAATAATTAGAATTTGCACCTGAAATAACAGAGTCTTCTGGAATTTTGATAATTCTGTCTTTTAAATAACACAATCTCGTCAAGTTATGCTGCTATGTTTTCAAGGTAATCTAAAAGCTGACATTTATTAAGAATCTTCTATAAATTAATCTCTATGCTGGGCACTTTACATGTGTCTTACTGAGCAACTGTATTTGCCAGAGGAAGATAAAAACAAAGAACACTGTCCAAGTTAAAAAATGTTTACTATTCTTTCCTACACATGAATGTTCAGCTATAATTTAAACAAAGTTGTATTAGCTAATTAAAATTAACAGGGAATTTATAAATGATATCTACAATCTAACAAATTCAAAAACAAGATAAGTGATTACTACAAAACATTAATTTGGCCAATTAAAATCAACAGGGAATTTATAAATGATATCCACAATCTAACGAACTCAAAAACAAGGTAAGTGATTACTTCAAAATATTAATTTGGATTTTCCATTTAATTGTTTTCATACTGAACCTATTTCTTGGCCCAATAATTTATTTCCTGACTCTTAAAATCACATTAGGATTTGCCAGTCTCAATTAAACTGTTTAGTTCATTATCAAGCATAAATAACTTTCAAATGCCATAAGCTTCTGATTGTCTTTAGTCAAAATGAGATGATAATAATTAGCTTTGGGGAATAATAATATAAGAGTCTAAGATTAAGTAAATCCACATTGTTGGCAGCTAAATTTGCCTCACTTCTATTATGAAAACATTTCAATTTCTCTAAAATCAACCCAATCAAAAATTCCAAGGTAACCATCAGGAAGAAGGCAGAAGCATAAATCATCTATTACCATTTACTACTTCCAATTCATGTCTTCACTACTCAAAAAACTGAAATGGTTTAATTTAACCTCTTTCTGATTTATAGCAAATATTGTTGGTTTGAAGCAGAAGCAGTACTTTAGGAGACTCTATAATGAACAAATCAGTAGATATGGCCTACAGACAGAACAATCTCATATCTCTTTAGTTTTACACTGCTCTTTAGTTTTACACTACAAAAACCTTATGGCAAAAATTAACCTTCTTGGCAGTTCAACAATTCTAATTAGAAGAGACATCAAACAGCTCATGCTTTAGAAAGCAGTACAGGCCATAATAGTCTAGTCTTTGAAACAGAGCTCTGTAACCTCCTTATATATTTTAGCCTGCTGTCTAAAGGAAAAGCAATAACCAGATAATGTTTCAAAGTGGTTCTGGTTTTTGTGGCAAGTTGTGTTATGTTTTCTCATCTTATCTTTTTATGCTTATTATTAAGAAGCAGACAACCTAATACACAGGACCCATTTATTGCTTTTGGCCCTGAATGTGTAAAACAGTCTATACCATCAGACTTTACAAAAAGTTTCCTTGGTAGAAATATTACAAATGCTAGAGGACTAGTTCATTTATAATCCTTTTTTTCTTTTCTATGCATGGGGTAGGAAGGAGGAGAAGAAAGATACCCTGCACTCAGCTTACATTAGAACTAACGAAACTTCAAATAAAAGGCCATCCAGGCTAAGCCTTTCCCAAGAAGAAATTCCTTTTACAACATCAGTAGTTAACCAGACATTCCTCGAGTTTTTACTGAGAGTGAGCATCAAAGAGTTCATGCTCTTTTTAGACAGTTATAAATTTTATTAAGTTCTTTCTTACTCTGAGTTGAAATCCCATCAGTTCTTATCCTAGTTCTATCCTTTGGAGCAATACAGAACAAGCCTCCCTCACCTTCCACATCTCATTCCTTTTACTATTTGAAGGCAGCTTTTATGTCTCTCCTTATTTTTCTCATCTCCATATTAAATATTACACACTTTCAATTAATTCTCATATGACATGGTTTCCAGATGCTGCAAATAAATTCGAGTTGCAGTTTGACTTAAAATTTTTCCTAAGTGGGATACAAAAAAAAAAAGAGATCTGAAGGTTCATTTATTTCTCATGTATTTGCACCTACAGTTGACACAGTTGGAGGGGTTGTCCAGAATCCAGTGGTCCATCCAGGACCTGTATCTATGGCAGCTCCTCTTCTTCCTGATAATACACACACACACACACACACACACACACACACACACACACACACAAACACACACACAAACACACACACACACCAGTCATATAAATGGCTGTGTGATACAAGGTGAGTCAGATAACCTTATCTCTCTCTCTGGCCACAATGACTGACTGAAAGAATAGTCACAAGTTCCAAGCTGGGCTAATCAGAGTCATTCCCCAAAA
>NW_026652279.1:158725124-158725797 GCF_009828535.3 Hylobates moloch
TAACAATATAAGGTAACTCAGAGGGCCTTAAAATGACCTTGTCATAATCACACATGCCAACATTGACACTGGTCTAAGGTCCAAGAAGTTCTGATGTCAGGACAGGGAGAGCAGGGAGGCATCAAGAGTCTGGACTGGTAAAACAGGAAGCATGAGCATGAAAAGGACTGCTTAGGACACTATCTTATTCCTGAGATAGTATCCCTTTAAGATCACTGTGATAGTTTATTTTATGCATCAACTTGAGGGGTTAAGGGATGCCACAATATCTGGTAAGCCATTTTTTCTGAGTATGTTTGTGGAGGTGTTTCTGGAAGAGATTGGCATTTGAATGAACAGACTGAGTAAGGAAGATCACTGTCTCCAATGTGGGCAGGCATCATCCAATCCAATGAGGGCCCGCTCAGCTACTGCAAAAAGGCAGAGGAAGGATGAAAACACTCTCTTCTTGGGTTGAGACGCCAACCTTCTTCTGCCTTGGACACTGGAGCTCCCCTTTCTGAGCCCTTCGGACCCAAGAACTTACACCAGTAGACCTCCAAATTATCAAGCCTTTGGCTTCAGATTAAGAATTATACCACCAACTTTCCTAGTTCTCCAGTTTACAGATTACAGGACTTCTCAGTCTCCATAGTCACATAAGCCAATTTCCATAATAAATTCCTTTATCTAT
>NW_026652279.1:158725897-158778154 GCF_009828535.3 Hylobates moloch
ATATATATATATACACACAACCAGTAGGTAATATTGTTTTGTGAGTTGGTTGTTGCTTTCAGTGTAAATAAGTAGTGTCATGCAAGACATATTCATCTGTATATTGATTTTTCCACCCAACATTGTTTTTCAAACATAGTATGTTCATACAAATAGATT
This sequence comes from Hylobates moloch, assembly GCF_009828535.3. Lineage (NCBI taxonomy): Eukaryota > Metazoa > Chordata > Mammalia > Primates > Hylobatidae > Hylobates > Hylobates moloch. The sequence continues at coordinate 158,726,057 of NW_026652279.1, forward strand.
TAGTTCATTGCTTTTAACAGCTTTATAGTCAATGTACCATATTTTATTCAGTTTCCATCTTTAACGGTCTCATTATTATAAACAATACTGCAATAAACATCCTTATATATGTTTCCTTGTGCAAATGCATAGCGGCTTCTGTATGTTATATACTGGAAATGGAATGGCTAGGTTGTAGAACATGCACATTTTCCATTTTTTTAAGCACCTATTGATATGGTCTGGCTCTGTGTCCCCACCCAAATCTCATCTTGAATTGTAATTGAAATCATAATTCCCACGTGTTGGGGGAGGGACCTCATGGGAGGTGATTGAATCATAGAGGCAGTTCCATCATGCTGTTCTCATGATGTTGAGTGAGTTCTCATGAAATGTGATGGTTTTTTGAGCGGCTTCTCCCCTCTTCTCTCTGCACTTCTCTCATTCTTCTCCTTCCTGCTGCCATGTGAAGGACATGTTTGCTTCCCCTTCTGCTATGACTGTAAATTTCCTGAGGCCTCCTCAGCCATGCTGAACTGTGAGTCAATTAAACCTCTTTCCTTTATAAATTACCTAGTCTTGGGTATATGAGAACGGACTAATATACCCGCCAATGTTTCTATCCCAATTTACCCTTCTTCCAGAGGTATCTTAGACTGTCAGTGACCCATTTCCTTCCATACACATAATCTGGAATCATCTAAACCCAGACTTTCTACAGTCTTCCCATCATGCTTATAATAAAACACAAACTTGTCCACTGGTCAACAAGCTCTACAGCCAGGCCCTTTTCCTCACTCCAGCCTTAGCCTCACCGCTTAATGCTCATGCTGCTCCAGCTATGCTGGTTTTCTTCCTTCCTTCCTTCCTTCCTTCCTTCCTTCCTTCCTTCCTTCCTTCCTTCCTTCCTTCCTTCCTTCCCTCCCTCCCTCCCTCCCCCTCTCCCCCCTTTCTTTCTTTCTTTCTTTTTTTGACAGGGTCTCACTCTGTCACCCAGGCTGGGGTACATTGGCATGACTATGGCTCACTGCAGCCTCCACTTCCTGATTATGGCACACTGCAGCCTCCACCTCATTGCAGCCTCCACCATCCTCCCACTTCAGCCTGCTGAATAGCTGAGACTACAGACACCACGCCTGGCTAATTTTTTTGTATTTTTTATAGAGAGTGTTTTGCCATGTTTCCAAGGCTGTTTTTGAACTCCTGGACTCAAGCAATCCTCCTGTCTCAGTCTCCCAATATGCTGGGATTGCATGTGTGAGCCACCACGGCCAGCCTGTGCTGGTTTTCTTGATATTTCTTGACATCTCAAGTTTGTTCTGTCATCAGAGTTTTTGCACTTGCTCTTTCATTAGACTGGAATACTCTGGTCAGATTTTTCTCATGGCTCGCTCCATTATTTCAGGTATTCTCTAAAACAGTTCCCTAGTATGGCTCTTTTCTTGGACCACCTACCTAAAACACCTACCTCTCCTTCCAGAGCGTTCTACCATTCAGCATCCTCCTTACTGCATTTTATTTTTTATTTATAGCACTTCTCACTATCTACATTATATTATGTATTTTTTTTGTTTATTGCCGCCTTCACTAAAACATGACCCCTGTGAAGGCAAACAACTTGCCTCTTTTGTTCATTGCTGTGTTTACTATCCTGGGACTACCAGAATAGTGCCAGGATAGTAAATGCTTAATAAATGTTGAAGGAATAAACATAATTGTGGAAGAGCAGGGATGGAGGGGTGACTTGCAGGTATTAGAGGGATGTTAATCATTTTGTATGCATTCACACCTCCAGCCTCATACCCTTGTTTTGGAATATGCTTTTCCGCATGATGGAAGCAGACAATATTCAGAAAGAACTGGAGAAGATATTGAAATACTGGAAACAAAAATCTGCATGAACATCTTTTAAAAGTCAAGTTTAAATCAGAACACTGTCTGCCCAGGATAATGCAGTGGATTCTATGTGTCCTTAAACTATCCAAAATTTGTGTGTCACACTGGTCTCTGTTTTTAAGTTATGCACAAAAGTTGACCAATGACAAGAAGGCCATGGAAAATGTATTAGTTACCAATCGCTCTGTAACGAATCACCCCACAGTGTAGTAGTTTAAGAAGCATACATTTATTATCTCATAGCTTCTGCAGTTCAGGAATCTGGAAGGCTTAGCTAGGTACTCAGATTCTGGATTTCTCACAGGCTGTTGGCCAGGGCTGTAGCTATCTCAGGGCTTGACTGGGGAAGCACACACTTTTAAGCTCACTCATGTGGCTGTTGGCGGGATCAGTTTCTTGTGGGCTGTTGGCTAGATACATCAGCTCATGCTGGCTGTTGGTCAGCAGCCACCCCCAGTTCTTTGACACATGGGCCTCTCCAGCACAGCAACTTGCTTCATTGAAACAAGCCAACCAAGAAAGCAGTCGAGAGGCTGCATTCAAAACAGTAGTCATAGGCATTTATAATCCCATCTCAGAAATAAATTCCATATTTTTTTCCATCTTCTTTTTATTAGAAGCTAGTTCTAGCTCCCACACAAAAGAAGCCGATTCCACAAGGGAGTGAATACCAGGAAGTGGGGATCACTGGGAGTCATTTTAGAAGCTGTTTACCACAGAAGGAAAGCAAGAGATGGGCATATATGGGCTGGGGAGGGGAGCTGTTATTTGGTGACAGAGAATTTGTTCTACTTTAAATTTAGTTTACAAGCTTGAAATGTTATTTCTTACCACTTGGATGAAACCGAATGGCAATTTAAAAGCATAGATATTGTGTTAAAGCATAGAGAATGTATACTGTGTTAAAGCAAAGATAAATTATTCTGACACTTGTTAAAAATAGCAAGGAAGACTTTATTCATGACTATTGCAGCAGGGGAGAGAGCATGAACTCAATTCCAAATACAGCAGGGACAAGTGAGGATTTATTGTCAATGGGCAAGGTGAGGCCAAGGATGGAAAATGACTAAGAGAATTGTTAGGTATCAAGGGAACAAGAGAGAGGAACTGATTAGTTTCGAGGGTGAGGGAAGAGGAGTTCGACTGGATATCAGGATGGGGATATTCTTGATAAACTGATTTAGCAGGATTCTTTGCTAAAACTGGGCTCAGTAGGCCAAGGCCAAGGCCTAGTTGAGAAGAGGGCTGAGAAATGACTAAAGTTTGTTTAAGGGGAAGTCCTTCTCAGTTATCTTCTGTTAGCATCTATACGTCTCTGGCACCCCTTTCACTCAGTAGCAAACACCAATCTGTTGGCATTGCACACATAAGGGTGGGGCCCTAATCCCATAGCACCGGTGTCCTCATTAGGAGGAGGAAGAGATGCCAGAGCTTGCTCTCTCTCTGCAAATACAGAAGAAAGGCCATGAGAGGACACAGGAGAAAGATGGCTGTCTGCAAGCCAGGGAGAGAACCCTCACTAGAAACCTAACTCATCGGCACTTAGATCTTGGACTCTCAGCCTCTAGAAATGCAAGAAATAAATGTCTGTTGTTTGTACCCGGCCTGTAGTATTCTGTTATGGCAGCCCAGCTGACTAAGACACCCACCATTCTCCAGTCCATGTCATTTCCCTCCCTGCTGGCAACTTCTTAAGACAGTTTTGGCTGTTTCTTCTGGCATATATCCTGTTCTAGATTTCTCAATAGTATCCTTTGACTCATTGATTTTAGACATTACCTATTAATTTCCTATTATGGCAGTTAAGTATTTACCTTTGTTGTACTGCTTCCTCTCTCCCATCCTCCCACTGGAATGACATTACAATTTTGGTTAAATCAATATGTAGAATTTATGTAATTTTCTGAATTATTGGGAAAACTATTGGACAACACCATTTGACCCGAATCTGTGCAGGGGTTCCTTTGTGGGGGCAAGTTGCTTGAATTGTGGAAGGGGAAAACAATTGCATCTTGAAATCAGAATATGGATAGAGTGAGTGGAAGTGGCTGAATCACTAATGTTCCTTCCTTTTCCCAAATGTGTCCGTCAGATACGGTGCTCTCATCCATTATTCATACCCTACAGAATCGGAGCTACTCAATCTCAAAATAAATAAATAAATAAAATAAAATAAAATTAAATTAAATTAAATTAAAAGGCCCAGCATGGTGGCTCAGGCCTGTAATCCCAGCACTTTGGGAGGCTGAGGCGGGTGGATCATTTGAGGTCAGGTGTTCGAGACCAGACTGGCCAACATGGTGAAACCCCATCTCTACTAAAAATACAAAAATTAGCCACCTGTGGTAGTGTGCGCCTGTAATCCCAGCTACTCAGGAGGCTGAGGTATGAGAATCACTTGAACCCGGGAGGTGGAAATTGCAGTGTGCTGAGATTGTGCCACTGCACTCCAGCCTGGGCAATAGAGGGGGACTCAGTCTCAAAAAACAAACAAACAACAACAACAAAAAACAAAACCAAAAACCAAAAACCAAAAAAAACCCCAAACAAACAAACGAACCAAAAATACAATAGTAGCTAAGGAAGCCAAAAGGGGCCAGAAGGATTCTTCCTACATTTTTGCCTCCAGGGTAATGGAAAGGAAATTCCTTCTCTTAAAAGAAACCTGAGGCAAGAATGACACTCCCTCCTACACAGTCCAAATGACTTGATTTTTGTGAGCCTGTAGCCGTGTTTGAGGCTCAGCTGTTCTCCAGGGCTGGAGGCTTCCCTGTGCAAGTGGGCCAGCACAAACATTCACTGGGAGTTGAGTGTGGTAAGTAGGTACCAAAGAATGAGCAGCTTAGGAAGTTCAAAGTGAAGTGTGCGGCAGGTCGGATTCCGTAATCACTTGCCCTTTGAATTGGACTCCACCGTTAATCTGCCATGTTCAGTGTCCTGCTAAACAATAGACTTTTTAAATGATGCACACACAGCCTTAAATTTGCTGAGCTATTCTCATAGTCAGCCGAGCTCATTTCAAAGCATTCAGACTGTACCACAGTTAGCTGCTGACACTATCCTAAAATAATATAAAGCCCGGCCAGTAATTATACACTAGAAGAAACTATGTATAGAAAAGCTGATTAACTTGTAGGGTGGTGCAATTTTCTGAGCTGTGAACATTTCAAACAGAACCGTAGCAGTCATGTTGGTATGGATGAAAATCCAACTGCAAATCCTTAGCTAAATATTTAACAACATCTTGCTCTAAAAGTGTCAACCAAGACTTCAGGTTGATACTTGGATCTTCTCTTTGTGGGTCAAGGGACTGAAAGGGCCAGGTCTTTCTCGAGTTTACCCGCAGGTGGCACTGCAGGGATAACCTCCACTAACCCAGCTGATGTGTCAAGGTGACCACAGCCATCACACGATTATTGTTATTGTCTTCATCATCACTGACATCTTCACAGTCATCGTTAGCATTGTTCTCTTATGAACTAGTGGCATGTGGTGCAGTTCTAGATTTCAATTGTCTCCGTTCTATACCCATCTCACATGTGTACGGATTTGGCATTGGGATTCTCACCTTTGCTCCTGATTCTTTGCTCCTGTGATGTCCCTCGGCTGGGATGGCCAGCAGTGCCCCTCCCTGCCTTGTTTCGAGGGAGTGTCCTGTGTGAGTCCCTGCTGTTTCACTCAAGTTCCTGAGACAGCTCAGGGAGGGCTTCTGTCAAACAGACAAGCTTTCCCTGAAGAAGCTTTGCCCTGTTTCCCTGGCACCTTCCTACCTTACTAAGGTCTTGCTTCTTTCTTCTAAAGTCAGTGTCTAAGATAAGTCTTAAGCAGATGTCTCCTGGGCTTCCTTTGGTTTACAGCCAATGCGCCACCCAGCTCTCCAGAGCAGAAGGTAGTTCTTGACCCCTTTGCTCTCTTCCTGACTTCAGTCACTGGTCTCTCCTTTGTACACAGAGTGCTCTCCTCTCCTCTCTCTCTTAAACTTTTAATTTAGGTTCAGAGAGTACATGTGCAGGTTTGTTTTATGGGTAAATCATGTGTTGCTGAAATTTGGTGTACAAATCATCCCATCACCCAAGTAGTAAGTATAGTACCCGATAGGTAGTTTTTCAACCCTTGCCTCCTTCCTCCTTTCCCCCTCTAGTAGTCTCCAGTGTCTATTGTTTCCAGCTTTATGTCCATGTGGACCCAATGTTTAGCTTCCACTTATAAGTGAGAACACGGCAGTTTTGGTTTTCTGTTCCTGTGTTAATTTTCTTAGGATAATGGCCTTCAACTCCATCTATGTTGCTGCAAAGGACATGCCTTCATTCTTTGTTATGGCTGTGTAGTATTCCATGGTGTATATGTACCATATTTTCTTTAACCCACCATTGATGGGCACCTAGGTTGATTTTATGTCTTTGCTATTGTGAATATTGCTGTGATGAACATACCAGTGCATATATCTTTTTGTAGAGTGATTTATTTTCTTTTAGATACCTACCCAGTGATAGGATTTCTGGGCCAAATAGTAATTCTATTTTTAGTTCTTTGAGAAATCTCCAAACTGCTTTCCACGCTGGCTGAACTAATTTATATTCCTGCCAACATTGTATAAGTGTACCTTTTTCCCAGAAACCTCACCAACATCTGTTAATTTTTGTCTTTTTAGTAATAGCCATTCTGACTAGTATGACATGGTATCTCAGTGTGATTTTGATTTGCATTTCTCTAATGATTAGAGATATTGAGCATTTGTTTCATATGTTTGTTGGCCACATGTAGGTCTTCTTTTGGGAAATGTTTGTTCATATCCTTTGTCCACTTTTCCTAATGGGGTTATTTGTTTTTTGCTTGTTGAATTGTTTGAGTTCCTTATAGATTGTAGATATTACACCTTTGTCAGATGCATAGTTTGCAAATAGTTTCTCTCATTCTGTAGGTTGTCTCTTTACTCTGTTGATAGTTTATTTTGCTGTGCAGAAGCTCTTTAGTTTAATTATGTCCCACTCGTCAATTTTTGTTTTTGTTGCAATTACTTTTGGGGACTTAGTTATAAATTCTTTACCAAGGCCAATGTCTGGAATGGTAGTTTCTAGGCTTGCTTCTAGGATTTTTATAGTTTTAGTTTCTAGATTTTTACAGATGGTCCATAACCATCTGATCTTCACTGAAATTGACAATAAGAAGCAATGGGGAAAAGACTTCCTATTCAATAAATGGCACTAGGATAACTGGCTAGTCATATGCAGAAGAATGAAACTGGGCCCTTACATTTCACCATATACAAAAATTAACTCAAGAAGGATTAAAAACTTACCACCCTCTTGACATCATTCATGAGCTCCTAGAATTCAGGGGCTTTGGTTTATTTATTATTATATCCCCAAAGGTGGTAAACAGCCAAAAAACTAAAGAACAAAAGCAAAAATCCCCATAATATATTTTCTTAAAGGCAGAGATGTGGAAAGGAAGATAAATTTTTGGTGCTCCTTTTACTAAAAATTTTACTTTGGAGATCTCTCCAGTTTATGGGGGAAGAAGGAAGAAGCTACAGGAAAGCCTGTTCTTTGGTTCTTTGAGGAAAAAGTGTTGTATTTCCCTCCCTCGATACAGAAATGTTGGATACTACCTTGCAGCAATTACCACCTTTTTCCTTGTTGGTAGAAACTTTGAATCTGTGGCTCGTTCACAGTCCCAGGAGGTAAGTCATGATTGACTTAAGTGACAACCTCATTCACATTCCTAGGGAATGGTTTGAGGCTGAGTTCTGGCTAATGGGATCTGAGGGTATCTTATTTGAAGATTTGGGGAGAGATTTTCATCACGAAAACAAAGAAAACCCTAGGGTGAAATGCTGCTATTCTTGACTAGAGGTCGTTGAGTTAGTGTGTGAGACCTGGAATATCTGCAGTCGTCTTGCAGCCAAGAGGAGATTTTGCTCTCATGCTACCGAGATGGAAAAAGCCCCCGGCTCTTGAGGACATAGTAGGATCATGGATTTACCTAGGCTTGAACTTGTCTTTCTTCTGGACTTATTATAAAATAATATTTTATTTTAACTTCTATTAGTTGGGTCTACTCTTCTTATAGTCAGAAGTACCACAATTGATGTACCTAACAATCTTTTTGTAACATTTTTCTCAATCATTTCCCCAGTATTAGCTGAGGTCCTCCCTAAACTGTGGGGAGGTAGAGGGGTTGGTTCAGTGGAAGGAGAATGAGTGATGAGACCTATCGAATGTGTTAAATAGCTTTCCTTTGCCCTTCCAGATCCATTTTCCACTGTTTTGTATTCTGCTCTAAGCTCCAAAGTAGGAGCAGGGATAACCTATATGGTTTCTCTGTTTTCTCATGTTATTGAGAAGGACAATAACCAACACCTTTTTGAGCTTCCAAATTATATGTTAACATATGATTCTCTCCAAAGGCTTCTCATCAAACATCATTTGACCTGTAGTCTTCTTTTTAATTTTTCCCAAGACCGACTCCCAAGAAACTATTTCCCAAGAAAATATATCAGTCAGTGTCCCAACAAGAAACAGGTGACTCACTCAAATTTGGATAATTTGAAGAAGGTTTACTTACAAAAGTGTTTGTGCGGGGTGGTGGATCTCAAGTAGATTGAAGTCCAATATCAGTTAGAAGCCTAATTCTTTCCAGTGTTGTGAAATTAAATATCACCATATTCCATATTCCTCTCAGCTAAATTCTTCCCTTTCTTCTAGAAGGATTTTCAGTTACACCTTTTCTGGAAAGTTTCCCCATCCTTCTGCATTAGTCTGTTCTCACAATGCTATAGAGAACTACCAGAGACTGGGGAATTTATGAAGAAAAGAGGTTTAATTAACTCACAATTCTGCAGGCTTAACAGGAAGCATGACTGGGAGGCCTCTGGAAACTTACAATCATGGTGGAAGGCAAAGGGGAAGCAAGCACGTCTAACCATGGGAGAGCAGGAGAGAGGGAAATGCCACACACTCTTCAACCATCAGATCTCGTGAGAACTCTCTCACTATCACAAGAACAGCAAGGGGGAAATCTGCCTCCATGATCCCATCACCTCCCACCAGGTCCCTCCCTCAACATTGGGAATTACAATTCAACATGAGATTTGGGTGGGGACACAGAGCCAAACCATATCACCTTCACTAACCAAAACTTACTGAGATTTTGACTTATAGTTGGACTCTACATTGATATTCATGCTCAACAATTGGAATTCCTTGGGAACAGAGAACACATACCTATGAAGCCTGTCATTAAACTGGGTAATAACACCAATATAATTGTATACTTTATTAAGATACATTTAAATTTTGGTAAAATATACCTAATTTACCATTTTAACCATTTTTAGTGTACGAGCTCTATAGCATTACTTACATTCACATTGTCACGCAGCCACCATCACCATCCATCTCCAGAAATTTTTCTTCATCTGAAACTGAAACTCTATACCCTTTAAAAAATAATTTTAAACACCTATTTAGTACCATGCAATTTAGAAAAATTAATAGACTTTGTTTTGAGACAGGATCTTTCTCTGTTGTCCAGGCTGGAATGCAGTGGCATGATCATGGCTCACTGCAGCCTTGACCTCGTAGGCTCAAACGATTCTCCCATCTCAGTCCCCCAAGTCGCTGGAACTACAGGTGTGTGCCACCACACCTGGCCTTTTGTATTTTTTGTGGAGACACGGTTTTGCCATGTTGCCCAGGCTGTAGACTTTGTTTTTTAGAGTACGTTTAGATTTACAGAAAATTTGAGCCCATAGTACAGAGTTCCCATCTCCCCATTATTAACATCTTGCATTTGTAGGGTACATTAGCTACAATTAATTAACCAATATTGATAAATTATTATTAACTGAAACCCATACTTTATTCAGGTGCCTTTAGTCTTTATCTAATTATCTTTTTATGTTTCAGGATCACATCCAGGACACCACATTACGTTTATTTGTCACGTTTCCTTGGGTGCTCTTCATTGTGACAGTTTTTCAGACATTTTTTTTTTATGACCTTGACAGTTGTGAGAATTATTGGTCAGTTACTTTATAGTAAGTCCATCAACTGAGATTTGTTTGATGTTTTCTTTTTTGTTATTTTATTTAATTTTTAGTTTTTAAATATTTTATTTCATCTCCTGCCCACACATTGATGTCTGATATTTTCATGATTAGACTGAGGTAATGGGTTTTTGGGAGGAAGGCCAAAGATGCTAAGTACCATTGTCATCATATCACATCCAGGGTACCTACTATCAACGTGATTTATCACTGTTGATTTTGACTTTGACCACCTGGCCGTAGTGCTGTTTGTGAGGTTTCTCCACTATCAAGTTTCTCCCCTCCCTTCCACATTGTACTCTTTGAAAGGAGGTCACTGTGCACAACTCACACTTAAGGAGGAGAGAATTATGGAGTTAATTTTTTTTTTTTTTTTTTGAGATGGAGTCTCGCTCTGTCGCCCAGGCTGGAGTGCAGTGGCGTGATCTTGGCTCACTGCAAGCTCCGCCTCCCAGGTTCACACCATTCTCCTGCCTCAGCCTCCCAAGTAGCTGGGACTACAGGTGCCCACCACCACACTCGGCTAATTTTTTTGTGTTTTTAGTAGAGACAAGGTTTCACCATGTTAGCCAGGATGGTCTTGATCTCCTGATCTCGTGATCCACCCGCCTCAGCCTCCCAAAGTGCTGGGATTACAGGCATGAGCCACCGCACCTGGCCTATGGAGTTAATTTTTAAGTGATTGTGGGAGACATTTTCTGAAGCATCTGCCCAGCTCACATGACCTCCCACTCCCTAGGAAATGCCCTCTCTCAAGTCCATAAGGATACCCTCCCAATTCGTCTCTTAAGCAGCCAGAATTGTTCTGTGAAATCCTTTTCTCTTGGTCACAATGACTGGAGAACATAGGGTCAACAGGATTCTTTCCTCAGGTGCTGGAAATGTTAGGGCAAGTCAGGCTTTCTGTGTGTCCAAGTTCAATACAAAGCTACTAAATTAATGACTACTTAATAATATCCTTTGATTGATTGACTAATAATTATATAAAAGCCTAGTTAAAATACTTCCAACATTGTTGATTTTCTCCCTATCATCCAGTCCTCCTTCCCACCTTTACCACATAAACCCAATTTTACGTTTAATGCAACTCACTCTCTAGTCTCTACTATGCAACTCACATGCCCCAAGGACGGATTCCCACCACTAGCTCCAGGAGGGGGCCCAATTGCTCCAAGAGTAATCCCCTTTTTCTTGCCTGTCATAAGTTCGGGAATAGACATGTGATCCAATTAAGGACAATGAGATGGGCAGAAAGTTTGCTAGAGCCTCCCAGGAGAGTTCTTCTTTGCTCTTTTGCTGTTGCTTTGAAGTGACCTATCTCTTCTGGATGTTGTCACATATTAAGACTGGGACCATTGCACGCATCTTCCCACCAGCCCGAGGAGGCAGTTGGCACACAAAGGAGGAAAACTTACAAAATGTCAGGGAGATGGAACAAGAACCATGAGAATGCCCAACCTATCTCTAGACCAGGGCCACTCAAAATGTAGGGTGTCTGGGAACTGTTTGTTACCATTCTATGACGACATAGACATAGAAATTGAGAGACATGCTTAGGAATTTTTGTAGGGATTTGATATTGCAATCGCCTCCAAGTGTGTGGTCAGTGCACTTATCTAGCCAAGTAGGCTCTAGACTAGTTGGGGTGTTGTCCAACAAATGGGTGAGTTGTTAGTTGTGCAAACTGTGTACAAATCTTGTGCTTTGTAACCATGTAGCAATCTGCACTGAATTGAAAAATTAAATCAATGCAAGAACAACTGTCCACAGATATTTTGAGAAACACTGCTATAGACTTTAATAATTATGTGAGTCAATTAATTTCCCCAACATTTAAGACAATAAGGATTTTCTTTTCTCCAATTCACAGACCAAAGCATCTTATGTTATACTGTAGTGAATCTAGTAAAAAGACAAGAGACCACATAGACATTGGTGGTAGCGTATACACGTAATTAAATAAATGTCTATATATGTGTGCGCATGTTTTCACCTAACTCTGTACTGGGTAACCATTTCTCAATGTTAGTGATTGTAAAAATTTGAAAAAGAGAAGTTATTTTGGTATCTATTGCTAGCTGCTGGCACTTCCCAGTTCTAGTTCTTTGATTTGAATATGATGCCATGATGTAACACACAGGAGAGATACTAGAAGAACCAAAGTTCCATTTGTATCTCTAAGGAGAGAACTCATAAGAGTAAGGAGAGTTGACTATATGTCATTTTCCAATTATATTTTTAACTTCGTACTTCAAAACTTTTCTAGTTTTGAGAGAACGTCAATGTAATTTTTTTTTTTTTTTTGAGACAGAATTTTGCTCTTGTTGCCCAGGCTGGAGTTCAGTGGTGCGATCTCAACTCACTGCCACTTCTGCCTCCCAAGTTCAAGTGATTCTCCTGCCTCGGCCTCCCAAATAGTTGGGATTACAGGCGCCTGCCACTACGCCTGGCTGATTTTTGTATTTTTAATACAGACGGGGTTTCACTATGTTGGCCAGGCTGGTCTCAAACTCCTGACCTCAGGTGATTTGCCTGCCTCAGCCTCTCAAAGTGCTGGGATTACAGGTGTGAGCCACCGTGCCCAGCCCAATGTAATTTTTATAAGTTTTGGGGGTCATAACCTTTAAGGGGTTATCAGAATTCTAATTTGTGAAAGCATTATTTATAAGTGACAAAAATAACACTTTGCAATTCTTATTTTTTTCCTAGGGATACAAACTAAGAAAGGGCTATAATGAAATTATGATTGTGTGCAAACAAATAGAATAGATACATTTGTTAATGGAGGTAAAACATTTTTGTGACCATTCTTTTTTGATATTATCTTGATCCCAATGGAATGTTTTTAGAGTCTCAGATTATTTTTCACGTGGGGAATGACTATTTCATTTACCATCCCAAAGATAGTCTTTAAGCTAGTGATCTGGGAAAGATTGCTGTGTGAAATTAAAAACTTTATTCTTGCAACAATGATAAAATGGGCACATCTTTTTAGCCTTGATGGAATGAAGCCACATGACAATTAATTTATAGTATGCATTGCCTCAGCCATTAAGAGCTTTGGAAGGACTCCTGGTGTTGAAGGATGAAGCAGATGGGGTGTTCTAGAGAACTAGAGAGTTTATTTTGGCTTCAAAGCTGGTTACTATTATAAGAGATAGAAAACTGGGCAATAGCAAGCTGCAGCAGAAGGGACGGCCTCAACAGATGAGCCTGATGTATTATTTTAAGAACTTTCTTCCAAAGCCAAGTCATAACACCTCATTGCTTTGTATGAAATAAAAACACATTTTCTTTATAGGACTTGCTTTCCTTGAAAATGATAAAGATCAATTGCATGAATAGGGATTTTATTTTAATATAAAAATATGGAGCTCTTAATTAATTTACACAATAAAATATATTGTTATGTGCCTTGTTGGTACAGCTGTATCACTATACAAGTGGCATTCTGTAACTGGTCCCCTGGTTCCATTAAAAAAATTTGGTTGTGGCTGGGCATGGTGGCTCATGCCTATAATCCCAGCACTTTGAGAGGCCAAGGTGGGCAGATTACTTGAGGTCAGGAGTTCGAGACCAGCCTGGCCAGCATGGTGAAACCCTGTCTCTACTAAAAATACAAAAATTAGCCAGATATGGTGGCGCACGCCTGTAATCCCAACTACTTGGGAGGCTGAGGAAGGAGAATTACTTGAACCTAGGAGGCGGAGGTTGTAGTGAGCTGAGATCAAGCCACTGCACTCCAGCCTGGGCAACAAAGTGAGATTCTGTCTCAAAAAAAACAATTGGTTGTATGCTTGAGACAGTAGTGTTCACTAAATATTCCATGGGCTCCCCTAGTTCTTCATTCAGTCATAGTTGAACTGGGGCCATGTATCTAAATCAGGCTGATGTGCCATGAGAAAAATGAATTTTTGTCACTTTTGGACTGAGACAGTTAAAAACAAGCATAGGCTTTTCATCATCTTCTTGTTTGGTGTGACCATTTTGACATGGAGGAGCCACACAACAGAAGCAGCCTCTGTCTTTGAGTCATTGCATCAAAAAAACATCCCTGGAGAGCTCTTTACCTGCACTAGACATTTTGTGAATAGTGGAAGGAGACTTTTACTGTAATACCCCAGTGAGATTTGGGTGTCTATTTGTTACCACAGCACAGGCTAGTGTTATACTGACTTTTATCCATAGTTATAAATTTCTGTTCTTTATAAATTACCCAGGCTCTGATATTTTGTATGTGTTTGTCCATTTGTACTGCTATAACAAAATACCAGAGGCTGGGTCATTCATAAAGAACAGAAATTTATTTCTTACAGTTCTGGAGGCTGGGAAGTCCAAGATCAAGGTGCCAGCAGACTTGGTGTCTAGTGGTAGCTGCGCTCTCTGCTTCCATGATGGCACCTTGTGACTGTGTCCTCATATGGCAGAAGGTGCAGGGGCAAAAAGGGCTGAATCCTGGTGAAGCTTCTTTGATAAATGCCTTAATCCCATTCAAGAGGGAGATGCCCTCATGACCAAATCACCTCCTCAAGGCCCTATGTCTTAATATTATTACATTGGAAATTAAGTTTCAACATGAATTTCAGAGGAGCACAAACATTTGATTGTGACAGAATTGGTAACTACTAACCAATTTACCACTTGTAGTGTGTAGATAATCCCCAGAAGCGGAGAGACTGATATGTGCTGTAGATGTGGGTGCATGGTTGAGTTCCCAGGGGCCCTATTGTGCATTGCTCATTGGCCTCTGTACTGTTTCCACATGTGCAGAACTGTGCTGGGAGCTGTAAGAATGTAAACAACAACAACAAAACGATCTTAGACCTAAATCAACTCAGTCCAAGGAGAAGAAACATACACTTCTTTTCTTCTATAAGCTTGCAGTCTATCTATTAGGAGAGCGAGGACAGGCACCCAAGAAATTAAAATATAAGGTAGAGGGACAAAGAATATTTCGTTGGCTTGGGGAGATCATGAGCTGTAAATAGTAAATGAGTCTGTGTGTTCTAGGCTATAGTGCCAGGCAAATTTGGAGAATAAAGATATTTTAATGAGATTAATATGTTTGAAGGTTAATTTTTATTTTTATGTACAGTAAAGGTAATATTAAATCTTTATCCCAGTTTGGTGACAAGTTCTTTAGCCTTGCTTTTTGAGCTTAGCAATGAGAGCCATAAATTTGATAGAATGTTATCCCCAATGATAGCAGATCTTGTCATATCTGTCATTGTAATTGGTCCTGGTAGTTTCCACCTGCTTAGCTAGGGCTCCTTTGTCTTCTGAGTTAACCTATGTAAAGGCAATGGTGGTGCATGTCTTTCTGTGGACGAAACATCCCACCAGTCTGGCTTTTCCCTTGATAATGAACTAGGAAACTCCCATTTTAGAGCCCAAGGCAGCAGGAAGAACAACAGCTCAGTGGAATCCACACATGTGCAGTCATCCCCAGGTGAGCCTTCTTGTTCTCCACCAAGGTGGTGACTTTATAAACACCTGCTTAAAGGACTGGCAGTCTCAGTGGGGATACCCCTTTTCCGGCAGCTCTCTGCTTTTCTTGCTCTGTGCCTGAATGTAGTTGGCCACTTTAAGCAATTGAGTAGCTGTTTGACTGGCCAAGGTCTGAGTGAGCTGGTTCATCTCAGGGGATGCTTTCAAACACTTATAAGGGAAGACTCTTTGCCACCACAGCTGGATATAACAGCTGCATTTGACAAGCAGACAGAGGTGATTATTGCATCCCATTTTGTAGGCCTAACCGGGAATGATAATAATTTCTTTCTTTCTTTCTTTCTTTTTTTTTTTTTTTAAGACAGAGTCTTGCTCTGTTGCCTGGGCTGGAGTGCAGTGGTGCGATCTTTGTTTACTGAAATCTCTGCCTCCTGAGTTCAAACAGTTCTCCTGCCTCAGCCTCCTGAGTAGCCGAGATTACAGACATGCACCTGGCTAATTTTTGTATTTTTAGTACAGACGAGGTTTCACCATGTTGGCCAGGCTGGTCTCAAACTACTGACCTCAGGTGATCCGTCTGCCTTAGCTTCCCAAAGTGCTGGCATTACAGGCATGAGCCACTGTGCTCAGCCTGGAAATAATAATTCACTTTTGATTTGAACATTTTAAAACATTTTGATAGCATTTTAAATTTTGGTTAAAATAACATTGCCATATTTAAAATCAACAAGCCCCTGTCAGACCTGATGCCACCCGTTTCCCTGATGGTTTACATTTGTAGAGAGGTTTTCCAGATTTGCCTTACAGAAATAAATCTGGCCATTCAATGTCAGTCTAAATCTGTACTTCTAGAACTCAACATATGTAAATATGACCAAACATTGAGATTTTTTTTCCTCCGTAGTAAAGACTTATCTTTTTTTTTAAATGGACCGTATAAAATCAATTTTTATACTTCTTTCCTCAGTAAGCAAAAATAAATTTTTCATGTGCTATAAAGACAGCATTAAATCTTTATGTCCTCTGTTGATTAGAAAGTACGATATTAGCAACACTAGGATATTTATGCTCAGGATTCTGTAATTATTCTAAAATACATGCTGTCTTTTGTTTGTCTATTTTATCTGTGTTGCTCTCTCTTACCTGG
Organism: Hylobates moloch; assembly: GCF_009828535.3. Classification (NCBI taxonomy): domain Eukaryota; kingdom Metazoa; phylum Chordata; class Mammalia; order Primates; family Hylobatidae; genus Hylobates; species Hylobates moloch. Next base: position 158,742,577 of record NW_026652279.1, read on the forward strand.
TATTTGAGAAATCTACTAATGAGTTCAAAGGGAATAAAAATTAGGATACTAGATTATTATTATTTATATGTATATATTCCTAGAAGAATCTAGGCCTGATATAACTTTTATAAGGGACTATTGTTCTAGGATCATTTTATCTGTTCATTATATATCCTCCAAACCAAATTCTCTAGCCTTTTATTTTATTTTATTTTATTTTACATTTTCTCCTGGGAAAGATAAACGAGGCACTCCATGGTGGAATAGAATAACAGATTTGCCTTTTGGGAGTTGGGAAAGTTCTGGTGAAATGCCAAGTGCTGAGCTGCAGGTTTTCAAAATTATTTATTATAAAGCTTAAAGTTGTTGGAAAAATATCACATATGAGACTCATGTCATTGCTTCTGAACAATGAAATAGGTCAGCTGCCCAGGTGGTGTCTAAGGAGAAACCTACAGAAAAAGATAATGTATACATCTCTTCTTCAGCCCAGACTCTGTTCGCCATCCGTATAAGAGGCTCAGTGGGGTTGAAAATCTTCAGTACCATTCCTTGGATACAGACTCATAGTCTGGTGGTTTGACTTTTATAATCATGGTTATAGTTATTGAGAGGTCTGATTTTTTTTTACACTTTGCAAATTCCAAATTAATCCAGTATGGATGTGTTCACAGTACTGTGTAACAGCAATGCCTGTTCTCAAGAGGCATATGCTTAGATCTCTTTGTACAGCAAATCAGCCTGAAATTCCATTTGTCATTATTTTGACTTTAGTTCATGTGGTGAATTAACTGCAAGCTTATAATGCGCACAGAAACAGCAGTGACGCAGAAGAAGGGGCGGGAGGTTCCAAGAATGACGAATGCCAGGTAGGAAAGTGGAGAAAGGCCAGAACATGAGCGCCCTCCCCAACAATTGTGGAGGGAAAGCTTTCTTGGTTTTCTTTTCCCCAGTGGGAAAAATACTTCATTAAGAAAACTGGTCACTGTAATCCCAGCTACTAGGGAGAATAAGGCATGAGAATCGCTTGAACCCAGGAGGCACATAAAGTATTCTTTATCTTGTAGACAGATGATGATGTAAATTGAATTTACTAAAGAAATGACATATTCATGGAACCATTCTAGTATCTAATAAACTATTACAGCTTGGTTAGCCCATCTGTGGGTGAGGTCACTGCAGTCAGTATGCACATACCCACCCCCAAATCGGCAGAGAACATCTGCAGAAGTGAGGCTTCTTCACTCTTCCCCCTTCCTGGAATGGTGGAGCTGGATTCTGAAAGGGATTCCTGGGCTTGAGAACATTCTGGGCAGACCCTGAAGGGGCAAGTCCATAGTATACAATGATGTGGTAACAAGACAAGCTTCTTATCAAATCCATTAAGCTATCTAAACTGCACAATATCTAGCAAAGAATTTAACCAAAGAAATGAAAAATCTATACAAGGAAAATGATCAAATATTGATGAAAGAAATTGAAGAGGACACATGAAAACTGGGAATATATTCCATGCTCATGGATTGGAAGATTTAATATTATTAAAATGACAATTCTACCCAATACAATTTACAGATTCAATGCAATCCCTATCTAAACACCAATGATCTTCTTCACAGAAATAGAAAAAAAATCCTAAAATTTATGTGGAACCACAAAAGACTTTGAATAGCCAAAACAACCCTGAGCAAAAAGAATAAAGCTAGAGGCATCATACTACCTGACTTCAAAATATACTACAAAGTTATAGTAACCAAATCAGCATAGTACTGGCGTAAAATCTGACACATAGACAAATGTAACAGAATAGAGAACCCAGATATAAATCCACACACTTATAGCCAACTCATTTTTCACAGAGGTGCCCAGAATATACAATGGGGGAAAGGACAGTCTTTTTAATAAGTGGGGCTGGGAAAACTGGATTTCCATATGCAGAATAATGAAACTAGACCTCATCTCACTATATAAAAAAATCAATTAAAAAGGAGTTAAATATTTATTATTATTATTATTATTTTTTGGAGACAGAGTCTCGCTCTGTTGCTCAGGCTGGAGTGCAGTGGTGTGACCTTGACTCACTGCAACTTCCGCCTCCAGGGTTCAAGTGATTCTCCTGCCTCAATCTCCCGAGTAGCTGGGACTACAGCTGCCCGCTGCCATGCCTGGCTAATTTTTTTTGCATTTTAGTAGAGATGGGGTTTCACTGTGTTGTCCAGGCTGGTCTTGAACTCCTGGGCTCAAGTGATCCTACCACCTTGGCCTCCCAAAGTGCTAGGATTACAGGTGTGAACAGTGTGCAGTGGGCTGCACCCAGCCCAAAAATGAGTTAAATATTTAAATCTAAGACAGGAAACTGTGAAACTACTAGAAGAAAACATTGAGGAAATGGTCTCAGACATTAGTCTGGGAAAATATTCTTTGTGCAAGATCTCAACAGCAGAGACAACCAAACAAAAATAGGCAAATGGGATTACATCAAGCTAAAAAAACTTCTGTACGGCAAAGGAAACAATCAATAAAGTAAAAAGACAACCCATGTGATATGGTTTGGCTTTGTGTCCCTGCCCAAATCTGATCTTGAATTGTAATCCCCAGGTGTTGAGGGAGGAACCTGGTGGGAGGCGATTGGATCATGGGGGCTATTTCCCCCATGCTGTTTAGTGAGTGAATTCTCATGAGGTCTGATGGTTTTATAAGTGTTTGACAGTTCTCATTAGATCTGATGATTTTATACGTGTTTGACGGTTCTCAAGTGATCTGATGGTTTTGTGTTTGAGAGTTCCTCTCTCACACTGTTTCTGTTGCCTGCTGCCATGTAAGATGTGCCAGCTTCTCCTTCCTCCATAATTGTAAGTTTCCTGAGACCTCTCCAACGATGTGGAACTGCGAGTCAATTAAACCTCTTTTGTTTATAAATCACCCAGTCTTGGATAGTATCTTTATAGCAGTGTGAAAACAGACTAATACACAACAGAATAGGAGAAAATATTTGCAAACTACACATCTGTCTAGGGATTAATAACCAGAATATAAAAGGAACTCAAACAACTCAATAGCAAAAATGCCAAATAATCTAATGTAAAAATGGGCAAAAGATCCAAACAGACATTTTTCAAAAGAAGACATACAAATGGCCAAAAGGTATATGAAGAAATGTTCAAAATCACTAATCATCAGGGAAATGCAGATCAAAACTACAATGAGATACCATCTCACCCCAGTTAAATGGCTTTTATTAAAAAGGCAGAAAATACAATACAATAAAAAATAAACTGCACAGATAATAACAATCTACAATTTGAAATTTGAGGTATCTCTTTGGAACTCCATTTGCTATAATCTGAATGTTTGAGACCCCTGAAAATTCCTATGTTGAAGTTCTAACACCCAAGGTGATGGTATTAGAAGGTGGGACTTTTGGGAGGTGATTAGGTCATGAGGGTAGAGCCTTTATAATGAGATTATTGCCTTTATAAAAGAGGCCCCAGGGAGCTGGGCCCCCTCCACCATGTGAAGATGCAGAGAGGAGACACCATCTATGAACCAAGAAACAGACCTTCACCAAGCTTAAAATCTACTGGTTCCTTGACTTTGGACTTCACAACCTCCATATGTGAGAAATAATTTTTTTTTTTTTTTGAGACAGAGTCTTTCTCTGTCTCCCAGGCTGGAGTGCAGTGGCGCGATCTTGGCTCACTGCAACCTCCGCCTCCTGGGTTCACGCCATTCTCCTGCCTCAGCCTCCCAAGTAGCTGGGACTACAGGTGTCCGCCAATACGCCCGGCTAATTTTTTGTGTTTTTAGTAGAGACGGGGTTTCACCGTGTTAGCCAGGATGGTCTCGATCTCCTGACCTCGTGATCCGCCCACCTTGGCCTCCCAAAGTGCTGGGATTACAGGCTTGAGCCACCGCGCCCGGCCAAATTTTTGTTTTTTATAAGCCATTCAGTTTATGGCATTTTGTTATAGCATTCCAGACAGATGAAAACAGCATTCAACATAAATTTCATTCCAGGAGTGAAGCTCAAGCTCAAGAAACCACTAAAGATATATCAGTGACTTGAATAAATTGTTAGAAACTTTATTTTAAGCATTTATGTTTCAGAATAGAGTATATATTCAAAAGACAGAAGTTAAATAAGGAGAAATGTTTGCAAGAAAAGGGATCTGGCTAAATATAAAGGGTCCCACAGATACATCTAGTGCATGGGCTCATCTAGAGTGGAATACCATATGAAGCATTTAAAATATTTAAGAATGTTCAATATTTTTAAGTGCCGGCAGGGTTTCGTTCATAAATTCTTATGGCCCAAATGAGGCAGGGAAAATTCTCAACCTTTTTGGTTTCGTTCATAAATTCTTATGGCTCAAATGAGGCAGGGAAAATTCTCAACCTTTTTATAAGTGGCCAAACTGTAGCTCAGAGGGATCTGGAAAAGAAAAGACTTTTCAATGTTACACAACAAAAATGAAAAACAGACACCAAAAATAGATTTAACTGCATTATGCTTTGCATCATATTTTAAAAATGTCTAACTGTTTTTGTCTTAGAAATGTATTCTCACTGAGTACATCAGGTAATTCTCCAAACTAAAAACTTCAAGGGAATAGAGATAGGAAAGAAAATCAGGTTTTATCTTAAATTTTTGCCTGATTTGAATTTTTAGAAATCTTAATACTAATATTAAAAATTTTCTGCTTTTTGAGTTGAAGTATGACTCATGTACAGCAAAGTACATAAATCTTACTTAAGGCATTAGCTCAATGAATTATATACACTTGTGTAACCATCATTCAAATTACATTTGGAATACTTTCAGTACCCCAGAAGGCTCATACTCCCTCTCAGTCAATGCTCCCTCACAAAACACCCACTTCTCTGGCTTCTCTTTAGCCCCACAGATTACTTTTGCCTGTTTTGAGCTTTTTTGTGCTGGTTTCTTTTGCTCAACATTTTATCTGTGAGATTCTTCCTTGTCTATAGCAGTAATGTGTACTTTTCCATTGCTGTGTAGTGTTCCATTGTATGAATATACTACATTTATTTATCCATTCTCCTGTAGATGGACAAAGGTTGTTTCTGGTTTGGGAACTATTTTGAGTAATGCTTCTATGAATGTTCTTAAACTTATCTTTTAGTAAAGATAACCACTCATTTCTGTTGGGATTACACCCAAGAATGAAAATGCCAGGTCATAGGGAATAACTCCATTTGGCTTGGCAGCTACTATCAAATGGTTTTCAAACTAGTGGAAGGGCTGAATCTTCCACAGAATGTAAGAGTTCCAGTTGCTCCTCATCTTTGTCAACACTTGGTTTTATCTGTCCTTCAATTTTAGGTGTCCTGGTAGATGTGTAGTGGTATCTTACAGTAGTTTTACTTTGTATTTCCCCAATAACTAATGATGTTGAGCACCACATACATTTATTTATATATATATAAATATATATCTTATATTTATAAAATACATAAAAAATATATTATTCTAATAAAAAACACATAACATATTTGCATAAATATATATTTATTAAGATAAATATATTAAATAAATACATATATAGAGATATATGCATGTATTTTGAGACTAGGTCTTGCTATGTTGCCCAGGCAGGTCTTAAACTCCTGGGCTCAAGTTATTCCCCCCACCTCCGTCTCTAGAGTAGCTGGGACTACAGGCATTTGCCACAATGCCCGATAATATGAATATTTTTCGAAAATACATAAATGTATTACTCTAGTTTTAGTTTTCCACGTGTCTTTCCAGTAAGGCCCATATGTTTACATAATTATAATGAGAGTACATTTAGAATTTTGTGTCTTTTTAAACTAATCATTTAAAAGGTTATGTCCTTTATATTTATCCTTTAAAATGGCTTCTTAATATTCCCCTGAGTTTGGTGTCACTAAGACAACTAGTTTACTTAACGATTTACCTCTTGTTGATCATGAGGGTTACCTCCTGTTTTCCTGCTGGCTCATTATTGTCCATAAAGAGGAGAAATGCAGATGCACAGCCTGAGGGAATGTTTTAATATCATGGAAACTATCAATAATGAAGTGTGATGTGCCAGTTAAGTACGTTTTGTCCTTTGAATATGGTTTTCATTTCTTTCCCAGTATAACCTCTGGAAGTAAGCATCATCTCTATTTTACAGAACAGGAATCTGATACAAGGCTATGTAACTTGCCCACTATCATACACCCAGTAGGTGATAAAGCAGGATTTCTGGCCAAAGTTGATGATTCCAGAACTCTGACCAACCACAGAATGGCTCCACCCATCCCATTGTCCATGTGCTTAGAAGGTTCCCAGCCCCAGCTCCTGGTTCTCCTTGCAGACTCTCCTTGCCTACCCCTCACTCCCTGGCCTCCTTCTTTGCATCATTGTTTCAGATTGCTGTTCCAAGTCTCCATACAACATAGGATTTTCCCACACTGTCCATGGGTTCTCATCTGCTTCATCTCAGGACGTCTCTTCAGAATGATCCAGAGCTCAGGATGGGGGCAGGCCGGGGGTGACCTTTAGCATGGTGGCTCCTGGAATTCCAATGCCCAATGGAGCCAGAGGCCTGGTGTTCCTAGGTTTGGGAACCTAGGCTCATTTCTGTCACTTTGGCCTCTGGATAAATTTCAGAATTCCAAAAGTCTCGTAGGGTTTGGGTGAGAATTAAGCATAAGTGAGCTGAACAAAGCCCAGAGAGAGTGCACTGTCTCTTGCTCTTGGAAGTGCTCTTGCACTTTCTAGTGGAAGGGCTGAATCTTCCACAGAATGTCACTGAACATGGGCAGGTGATGCTTCTCCTGGATGCTTGCTGGCAGTGCAGAGGCTCGATTATGCAGCCTACTGCACTGGCTTGAGGGAAAGCAGGGTACAGAACTCACCCTAAACTACCATGTTGTTCTCACCTCATAAGGTCAAGGGAACCAAATGAGACAGATGTGAGCACACTTTAAAGTTATAAAGTGCAATACAAATGTGAGTTTTGATAACGATGACGAGCCTTACTAACCAGCTGTCTCGACATTCCGATTCCTTGCTAAGATGTCTTTGGCTTCTTAGCATGTTGTAGCATTTTCATTTCCTCATCCAAGTGATGCAGAGAGTAGGCGTGAAACTAATGTCAGGCTGCCTGGGTTGGAATCTGAGCTCCACTATGCAGTAACTGTGTGCTCTGGGCAAGTTATTAATTACTCTGAACTTTTGATTTTTTTTCACCTGTAAAATGAGTGCTACAATCTGAATATTTGGGCCTGCACAAAATTTGTAGGTTGAAACCTAATCCCCAGTGTGGTGGTATTAAAAGGTAGGGACTTCAGGAATGGATAGGATCACGAGGGTTCTGTGCTCCTGAATGGGATTAGTGACCTTATAAAATAGGCTGAAGGAGCTTGTGTCTCTTTTCCATCATGTGAGGACACAGAAAGAAGGTGCTAACTACAAGGCAGAGAGTGAACCTTCATTAGACACTGAATCTGCTAGCACCTTGATCTTGGACTTCCCAGCCTCCAGAACTATGAGCAATAGATTTCCATTGTTTATAAGTTAGCCAGTCTGTTATTTTGTTGCAGCAACCTGAACTAAGACAATGTGGATTAAGAAGGGTAATATAATCCCCTCATAGGGTGATTATGAAGATTAAGTAATATGAATAGCACTTAGTGCCTGGCATAGAGGTAGTTTTAAACAAATGTTATTCATGATTTACATGTGTGTATGTGTGTGTCTGTGTGTGTGTGTACATGCTTAGGGGGAACCTTCCAAAAATATTTAAGTATGTCACAATCATACTTTAAAAATACAACACACAGTGAAACCCCATCTCTACTAAAGATACAAAAAATTAGCCGGGTGTGGTGGTGGGCACCTGTAGTCCCAGCTACTTGGGAGGCTGAGGCAGGAGAATGGCGTGAACCCGGGAGGCGGAGCTTGCAGTGAGCTGAGATCTCGCCACTACACTCCAGCCTGGGCGACAGAGCGAGACTCTGTCTCAAAAAAAAAAAAAAAGATATATATATATATATATATACACACAGTTATTAATTATAATTTATAAATTAACTGAAATTATAATTTATTAATTACAAATTATAAAGTTCTTTGTAATTTGTCCTACTGATCTCACCAGCTTACCGTTCCACCCATCCTGCACACACAGGCACACATGCCACTCACTTCAGCCACAGCTGAACTCCTGAGTTCTCACATAGTTTTGTGCCTTTACTTCCTCCCCACATCCCCTGTCCTCTCTGGAGAAGCGCAGACTAGAGCTGGGGAGTTTCTCCTGGTTTCTGGTTGTCACTGTTTCCAGAGGCTCTGCTGGTTTCCTTCTCCCGGGTTCTGGGAAGCAGTCTTGCAGCCTCATTCCTGCTTATGCTGGTTGGTGTTTCTTTCTTGCAACCAAAGAGTTCTGTTACTAGGACCTACCTCATATGAGTCTTGTGAGGTTCAATGAGATGACTCATGACCTGTATCTGTCATGATGCTTTACACATCCTGAATGTTTAAATGTCATTATCATTGTAGGCTCCAAGTTGTTGATCAGTGGTGGATCTATGCATGTGAATAAACAAAAAACTTGGCTTGTTTCCTTCCAGAAGGTTTTTTCAAGTTGTGGATTGGAAAAGGATTTAGTTAAGAAAACAGAATGGACTTAAGGTGACCTGACTCTGAAGTTCTACAAAGTCACATTTACTTGAGAGTGTTCTTGGTGAATAAAAGCTTAACACGTTTTCTTTAGGATGTGATGGTTGCCTGAGTAAATTGTGAGGGCCACGTTTAGTGTATTCTGATGGGAGTGAGAATACCTGGGTTCCAATCCCAGCTCTCACCCTTATTAACTGGGTTATCTCAGGGAAGTGGTTAAATTTCTCTGCACCTTTGTTTTCTCATCTGTAAAATGGATATGGTAGCTACCTCCAAGACTGTTGTAAAGATAAGATGAATTGGCCAGGTGTGGTTGCGCATGCCTGTAACCCCAGCACTTTGGGAGGCTGAGGTGGGTGGATCACTTGAGGTCAGGAGTTTGAGACCAGCCTGGCCAACATGGCGAAACCCTGTCTCTACTAAAAATACAAAAATGAGCCAAGTGCGTTGGCACATGCCTGTAATCCCAGCTGCTTGGGAGGCTAAGCCAGGAGAATCACTTGAACCTGGGAGGCAGAGGTTGCGGTGAGCCGAGATTATGCCACTGCACTCCAGCCTGGGTGACAGAGAGAGACTCTGTCTCAGAAAAAAAAAAAAAGAAAATGAATTAATACACATGAAGCTCTTAGCATGGTGCCAGGCATGTAGCACTCAGTAAGAGTTATCTCATATTTAATCATCTAAGTTTCCTTTATCATCCCAACATTAGAAGATTGATTATTTTTAGCTGGAAATGATCTTAGTGCTCATACATGCCAGTGTTTGACAAACTTGTTTATTTCTTCTTCCTTTTTAAGCAATGAACTCTTTTTTCCTAGTGAAACCTATGTGGAACTGTGGCAGCTGAGGCTGGGGCCACCATGTGCCTGTGAACACACAGCATTTTTGGACCATCTGGAGGCTTCTCTTTTATATCTCTCAAGGAGTAGGGGTGGGAGGCAAATATGTCCACAATCAGAGGTGATAATACCTAACTGCTAACCTAGACATGCGTGGATCTCTAGGCAAGTGGTGTAAGCACAGATCCGGGCCCAAACCCCTTCATTTTATTCACGAGGAGGCTGAGTCGCATGAAGAGGCTAACAAGGAAATTTAAAAGTGGCAGAATTAGAACTTGAACTTGTCTGACTTAAGGCCAGTGAACTGTCAGCTAAGCTGCTTCTTTAGCAAGAAGAAGACAACAAGAACATTGGGTTTGGAACCAGGAGAACTGGCTTTGGATCCTGGCTTTGCAATTTGCTAATTTTATAACCTTGAAGACAATTTTTACCTGTCCGCTCAGCCTAAAAACCATGACCTCCCTTTTCTCTACAAACTTCCTCTGCAGTTTGGCTCCACATTACTGCACCCTTTGTCCACAGCAAATGAGTGCTATTATTTTATTATTCTTTGAGAAAAGGTGGATCCTTATTCCCGAAAAGTCCATTCCTGTGTAAAATGCAGGTGTTGGTTTAATTAGAACCAGTTGATGGAATCAGGTTGCCCAAAGTAACATCTGTAGCACTTCCTTCTGAATCTTGATTTAAAAAAAATTTTTTTTTTTAGAGTAATAGTACTACGGACGCCATGACCTTAAATGTGGATTTGCAGAATCATAATTAAATTCTGCTCTCTATTGGCTCAACGCTGGTATTTATCTCCTTCAAAAGTCATTCTTTGAGGCTGGGGGTGGTGGCTGATGCCCGTAATCCCAGCACTTTGGGAGGCCAAGGCAGGTGGATCACATGAGGCCAGGAGTTCGAGACCAGCTGGCTAACATGGCGAAACCCAATCTCTACTAAATATACAAAAAAAAAAAAAATTAGCCAGGCATGGTGATGCCTGTCTGTAGTTCCATCTACTTGGGAGGCTGAAACAGGAGAATTGCTTGTACCTGGGAGGCAGAAGTTGCAGTGAGCCGAAATTGTAAACTGCACTCCAGCCTGGGTGACAGAGTGAGACTCTGTCAAAAAAAAAACACAAAAAACAAAAAAAAGAAGTCATTCTTCGAGCTGTCTTTCTCATGCATGGGGATTCTTGATTTGGCCCTGAATAATTTTTCAGCCTCATCTTCCCCATTGCCAAATTCATACATATTGAAACACTTGTCATTCCCCAAATACTCCAAGCTCTCCCTGCCTTGCCTTCAAACATAATATTGCTCCCTTTCCCTGAAAGGGAGCAATATTATGGGCTTCCTGCCATCGTCCTTCAGGCCTGAGTTCCAATGTCTCAGTTCCTCTGAGTGGCCTCTCCTGACCCTGCTGGCTGGGTCTGCTCTCCTCATCTGTGTGCTCATAGATTACAATCTGCTGGTATTCTCTTGGGGTTGTCAGTTGTCTTATCTGGCTCCCCCACTATGAGCTCTTTGAGGACAGAAATGTGCACTATTCGTGTCAATACTCCCTCCAGGACTCCCAAGAACTCATGGTGGAACACGAACAATCCAAAAATATTTGCTGAATGAATAAAGAATGAATCAATTCTTTCTTACAAGGGAGGTAAAATATAAAGACATTATTAGATAGTGGTGGTCAAAACTGGTTTAACCTCTGTTCATTAGAAGTGAAACTGCGGCCTTTAATAGGTGATTTGCTGAGATTCAGTAGCTTTAAAATGGATTTTAGTAAGGTGCCTTTGACTGTGAGTTTCCAGTTCTTTTGGAATTTACAATCTCCCTGTCTCCTTTTGTTTTCGAAACAGTTTTGAACCAAAGGTAATCTCAAATTCAACCTGGTTGGGTTAACCTACTATTAATAAACCTACCATGTACTTGTTTTCTTGCTTGTATTTGAACTTATGACAATGTTACATTTTATTAAGATTTGGAAAAGACATTCCAGAACCTGATGAAGTACAGTTGCTACCATCCTTACTAAAAGAGAGTAAATTTAAAAGATATTTGCTCTTTCGTCTCACTTAGAAATGTTCCCATATCAAGTTTCATTAAATAGAGAAAGACATTAAAACTGTAGGGTTTTTCAGTCCTTAAGACTTTAAAAAATGGGTCTTACATGTTAAAAATTAATACTTCTTTGCCTTCATTTCTGGACCAAACCACATATCATCACCAAGATTGCCTGGTTGGGAAGAGTTTGCAAAGTGAGTTTATATAATGAGGTTTCATTGAGCTAACTGCTTCCCCAAAATAGCATCCTTCATTTGGAAGAGCTTGAAGTTCAGATAGCTGTTCTTCCTTTGTTAATTTGTTTTCTAGTGAAGCTAAAGTTCCTGTCACAGATTTATTTTTATTGTGACAGTGCTGGGGGAGCGAAGAAATTTTGTTTGTAGTCTTGTGAAAGGAAATTAAATCTTAGGACCCCCAACTCATTAAGCCAAAGGGAAAAGTCAATCTGGGAGCCGGGTCACACAAACCTGCCTCCCCCTTTTTGTTCCTAAATAGGATCGCTACGAGATAAAAAGCTACACACCTCCCCCCATAATTTGCCCACAAGAAAATTCCTAGTGAGCTGCAAGATCTTTTAAGGTGTTTCTGTGAAGATTTCACCATGGCAATGTAAAATGATAGCTTCCCTTTACAGGTGCAGTCACCCCAGGCCCACCAGACGCAGATGCATATTGTTCCCCTGCCCCATTTTGTCTATGTTATCTTATGTCAAATGCAGATTCCCTGTATTTTTCCTCTGCCCCATTTGTCTATGTCATCTTATGCAAAAAAATGCAAATTAATCGAGCCAGACAAAGGCATGAATGACTATTTTTCCCTATACCCCTCTTATATGAAAATTGTGTATTTCTTAATATCCTACCATTTCCCCTTTAAATTTGGAGCCCTCAAAATCATCCTCGGAGAAAGGCATAGACCTGTCTCCTGGGTGTGCATCCTTAACTTTGGCAAATAAGCCTCCTAAAATGATTGAGACTTGTCTCATCATTCTTCTCGATTGACAGTCTGTTTCCATTATTCAGATGTATCATTTCCCCTGTACCAACAGTGCCAACTTGGCTGGTTAGAGATATCATGAAATATACTCTAATTTCTTTCTTTTTTTTTTTTTTTTTTGAGACAGAGTCTCACTCTGTTGACCAGGTGGAGTGCAGTTACATGATCTCGGCTCTCTGCAACCTCCATCTCTGGGGTTCAAGTGATTCTCCTGCCTCAGCCTCCCAAGTAGCTGGGACTACAGGTGTGCACCACTGTGTCTGGCTAATTTTTGTATTTTTAGTACAGATGGGCTTTTACTATGTTGACCAGGCTTGTCTCAAACTCTTGACCTCAGGTGATCCGCCCACCTCGGCCTCCAAAGTACTGGGATTACAGGCGTGAGTTACCGCACCTGGCCTCTAATTTCTGATATTGTGTTTGTGGCTCATGTTGACAGACAATGTCACAAGGTATGATGAAGTCACATTGAACTCTGTCTTTGTATTGGTCAGCTGTAGCTGCAGAACAACCTCAAGATCTCAATGGCATACCCCAGTAAACGTGTATTTCTTTCTTATGAGTTTACAAGTCAGCGGAGACAGCTTTGTCTCATGTTGAGGGTTGACTGTGGTGGCCCTGCTCCATATAGCTCTCTTCCTCTCCTGGTTCCAGCATGTTGGCCAAGGCCTGTTCTATAATCTCGGTGGGTAAAAATGTGTTATCTTTCCTCCTGGCTAGGCAGAACCTGCTAGCCCTCCCTGGATGACCTGTCCTTCTCTTGGTTCTTGCTGGTACTCTGTGAGTTCTGGGTTTCTGCATTAGTGTCCACCTGGCTCCTGGTAAAGGAGGCCACCCCAAGCCTCTGGTGTTGATTATTTTTCCCTTCAGTGTGGCAGGCCCTATGATTCTTTGAATTTAGCTGCCTCCTGAGTCTCCCCTGGGGACTATGGGAATGTCTCGGTTCTGCTTATGTTATTGGGAGCCACAAATAGCCTCAGCAAGCAAAATATTAGGGTGCTCATCAGGTGAACCATTGTCTTAGTTATGGTTCTTCAAAGAAATAGAACCAATGCGGGATATCTCTATCTCTACCCCTACTCTATCTATCTATCTATCATCTATCTATCTATCTATCTATCTATCTATCTATCTATCTATCTATCTATCATCTATCTATCTATCTATCTATCTATCTATCTATCTATCTATCTATATCTATCCATCCCTTCACCCATCCATCCATCCATCCATCATCTATTTATCTATCTAAAAGGAGATTTGTTATGAGGAACTGACTCACATGATTATGGAGGCTAAGAAGTCCCATTATCTGTTGTCTGCAAGTTGGATACCTGGGAAAGCCAATGGTATAATTCAGTCTGACATCCAAAGGCCTGACAACTAGGGAAGCTAATGGTATAAATCCCAGCCTGTGGGCAGGAGAAGATGAGATGAGATGTCCTAGCTCAAGAAAAGGGGGCGGCAAATGTTTTTTCCTTTCTCTGACATTTGTTCTATTCAGGTTTCCAAAGAATTGAGTGAGGCTCACTCACATGAAGGAGTGCCATGTAATTTACTGAGTACACCAATTCAAATGCTAATCTCATCAAGAAACACCCTCCCAGACACAGCCAAAAATCATATTTCACCTGGACACCCTGTGGCCCAGTCACATTGACACATAAAATTCACCATCACAACCATGTTGTGCTTCCAGATTTACTTTGATGTGTGCTATGGTTTAAAATGTTGATGTCCACTCCAAAATTCATGTTGAAACACAATCTACTTTGTAATGCTGCAAAGATTGCAAAGAAGTGGGATCTTTTGGGGTGGATTAATGCCCTTATAAATGAGCCTCCAGAGAGACAGATCATCCCTTTTGCTCTTCCCCCTTCTGATATGCAAGATGACCCTCACCAGACAGTGAATGCTGGTGCCTTGATCTTGGACTTCTCAGCCTCTAGGACTGTAAGAAAATACATTTTTGTTCTCTATAAATTACCCAGTCTCAGATATTTTGTTACAGCAGCATAGATGGACTAAGACAATGTCTGCATCATAAGCTAATGCAGGACAATGTGTGGGGGGCCACTTTTTAGGATTCATAATGAGGAAAAGGGGTAACCCTTCTCCCTCCCTGCCTCACAGCATCTCTTTTGGTGTCCCCAACCGGTACACCTAGATGAGCCCTCCCTTGGCTGGGGAGGACCACCATTCCCCCTCTGCCTCAGAGAAGGTGCTTGGCAGCCATGGTCATCATCCATTCTAGGGAAAGGCAACTGAAAACTCCACTTAGGCCTCAGTTATACTCCTTTTCTAGTCCAGTTTACCCAGACAGCCTTGTCTTAGTGATATTGTTGGGCACTTTCCAACCCATTCATGAGTGTGGCACTTTGACTATTGGTTCTCTATGGTTTAGGTTGAATTATATGAATGCCAGCATTCAACATCACTTCTTTTTCACATCAGATGGGTAATGTGCCAACATCGTAACAAGATCTGAGGGAGGCACATCTCACATATGAGCCTGAAAACCCAATCATCACACTTAGGAGCTACAAGAGGATCTTGACATCATCTTGACTGAAGCATAACAGCATTTCCATATGGCTCAGCCCATATGCTAACTGGTAGAATTCCTAAAGAGAGGGAGGATGAGTCTTAACCTGCTTCCCTCCCCGTTTCCCCACTGCACTTCACATTCTGAAGGTCTCAGAAAGCACAAGTTCTGGAGGAAAGCGGACCAAGCAAGAGGTTGTCAGAATTGCTGCCATGAGCTGGGCAGTGGCTGTGGAGGGTTTATGCACTGATCAGGGTGCCCAGGCACTGTAAGTCCTCTTCCCACACTGGGATCTGTGATCCAAGAGTCTGCTTTCTGCTCTGTGGCATCCAGAAGGGAAAGAAGTTGCAGCTCTAGTTTCACCTGGAAGTTTGGCTCCTGCCCCAGGTGGAGTGATGCACTTATGCTTTCCACACTGAAGAGGGCTGCAGACTGTGCTGTGAAATGCGTCTGTGTATGTGTGTGTGTGTGTGTGCAGATGTGCATGCAGGTGTGTGTGCAGGTGTGTGTGGGTCGGAGGGGCATGGACAGAGGTAGTGGACAGGCTTGATGGGAGGGGCTGGAAAAGCAAAAGCCAAATACCTCAGTCCTTAATGAATGGTCGGTTCACTCCGGCTTTTGAGGACACGCCGGCCCCAGTGCAGACCCAATTTCAAAGATAGCTCAGGCCAGTCAGGGCGGGAAGGTAGGTCAGGGCACATCTGTATCCCCAAAAGGAGCTGAAATTGTTCTTTTCTCTGCATAAGGATGACGCAGAGAGAGAAGCAGAGCAGACATAGCCATTTTCGTAGTACTTTCTCAAATCGTTTTCAGATTTGGGAATTGCGGTTTCTAAAAGAAGTAGTGCCGTGGCTAGCTGCCATCTGATAGAGCCATGGAGGTGTTTTTAGACAGTCTTGAAATGTGTGGCTTTGCATCTCCCCATGTGACAGCAGGCAGTACAATTCAATTTGGACCAGTTGGGGGAAGGCCAGTTAGACTTTGTGGGAATTCTGAATAGTAGACTATCTTAAAAGAAGTGGCATTGTGTTGTGTTTTATTTTTCAGATGTGTATATAGGGATTCAAGCTGTTGATGGAGTCACTATGAGTAGAGGGCCTGCTGTCCCTTCTCCCGACCCATCCTAACCACTCTGTTACTCAAACTGCCTGCTCTCACCCAGGGGGCTGGATATGCTGACCTTCACCCTTCTCCCCATGTTCTGTTCCCCAGGAGGCCAACCTCTGTAGACAGCAGCTACCTGGATTTCTGGTTTCTAGTGGAAGATGGCAGGGTTGGGGGAGGTGATGGGAGGGAGGGAGCAGAGAGTCATCAGTGTTGCTTTCTTGCCCCTTCCTGAAGGGCAGGGTTGGCAATGGCTGCCTCCTCTTCTGAAGCCCCCAGCTCCACTGATGGCCACCTGTGGATGCAGATCTCACTGGGGCTTGGAGAACCTGCCCAACTCACTCCTTCAGGCGAGGGGTGGTGGTGGATTCCTGCTGTTTCCACCCCAGGGCACTTCGTCCCTGCCACTTTCCCCTGAGTCTGCTCAGAGCATCGTACAGTTTCCTCATTCAACTCTCTTTGGAGCTGCCATCTGTTTCCTGCTGGAACCCTGACCAGGGTCCCCAATGACTGCCTAATCCATGATTTATCTGGATATATTTCAGCACTTATCTTTAGCATCTAACTGTGGACATCTCCCTGTCTATAAGTCCCTTCCCTCTGGGCTCCCCTGTCTCCCTCTCCCCTGCTTGCCACCCACCTCCTTCCAGTTCCTCCTGAGTCTTCCTGATGTCTGCTGGTGTGCCTCTTGGCCCCTTCGCCTCTCATTCCTTATTCTCCCCCAGATGATCTTGACCACACTCATGGCGTTGACTGAGCGAAGGGAACTAACCTTCACTGAGCGTGTCTATGATTGATATCAGGGGCTTTATCTCATCATTCATCTGAATGTTGAATACTTAGTGTCTTCCAGGTATTAGGACTGTTCTGGGGCTGGGGATATGTTATCTCTTTGACTCTTTACAACAAGGTATGCACCATCGTCTCCGTCTTATAGATGAGGCTTCTGAGCTTCAGAGAAGTTAGATACTGTGCCCAAGGCCAGGCTGGGATTGAAGCCCACTTTCCTGCCTCCAAGGCTGGAGCTCCTCCTTCTGTATTGTATTGCCAGTGGAGCACTTCTTTTACATTGCTGAACTTGAGATGAACTTAGCAGAACCTTTATATATTCTAAAAACGGCCTTGTCTGACTTTGGCGGTTTGAACTGTAGTAGAACAACATTTTTTTGCTAGCTCATTCATCAGAGACATGTGCCTGACTCTGACTTTGAGCCTCTGTTTGCTCCGTCATTCACTGTGATTCTAAAAATTACCCCTGGCTCCCCAAGTGCTCAATTTTAGACTCATGGTCTCTTGACAATACAAGATTAATTTAAAACCAGAGCAGCAGGATTTATTCCAGAGATTTCTTTTCATATCAGAAATTTGAAATAGGAATCATTGTTTGCATCTTCTTTCACTCTACAAAAAGAAAATGCAGATGAACCTTTGTCAGGGTGTAGGGCCAGGGCTACAAGTTGCAGCCTCCGAAGCTCCATCATCACGATTATTCAACTGTTGTGACCTCATTAAAAGAAACAAAGAAGGGATGCTTAGAGAATGGAGTCACCACCTAGATCAAGCTTGGGCTGTGAAATTCAATTAACTTAGTTTCAAAATCTAGTTGAGTGATCTTGGGCAAATTACTTAACTTCTGAGTCTTGATTTTCTCAGCTGTAAGCAGGGAATGATAGAGGTGAGTAAATCACGTATGCACACTCAGCAATGCTTGGTGAATTGGGTGCTAAAATATTGGCCAGCTACTTTTGGTAGAGACCACAAATGTTACTTTGGTGAAGACTTGAGTTACTATTGGGGTTAAGTTGGGGAGGGAAATCACTTCATTGGCCTCCCACCTCATATGGTTTGGAAAGCAAAGTACTGGGGTGAACCTTCAACAGTTTGTATGAGGAGTTCTATACCTTCTAAGAAAGAAGGGACTAAGACTCTAACCTCTTGTCCCTAAGATTTGAAGCTCAGGACAGTCTTCAGGAAGGTTCAGGAGGATGCTGAGCAGGGTCAGAGTGAGGAGGGCCCTGAAATAAAACTACCAACAGGGTAGAAAGAAGTGGGCTGTGGAGGTTGTGGTGGTGGGTGCCTTTGGCCTTGGGTGAGTGAAGAGAGAAGAATCAGATGGCCCTTGTCCCTTGAGAGGCAGTCCCATTTTCTGCTTGTCCCTACCTAGCCTTCCTGAAGCAGACTTTGGCCTTAGAGGAGTGGCTCAGAGGAACTGCCTAAAAAAACACCTTGTATAGCTTAGAGTGAAATTCTTTTTTTTCAAGTCACACAGCTTTATTGGCCCCCAGCAGCCACAGTTCCCCCAAGGGGGCTTTGGGACAGGGAGGGCCCGGGCATCCAGTGCAAACTACAGTACGTGAGTCAGGCCCTGAGGGGGGTGCCCGGGGTCCTCCTTCCCTCTCCTGCCAGGAGGGCCCCGCTGGTGGGAGACAGGTGCATGGGCTCTGTCCCTGGCTGAATGGCCCCAGACTAGTTGCAGCTGGGCTTGAGGGACTGAGAACAGGAAGTACCATCATCACTGCCAGAGCTCAAGATCCCACACCCGGACATGACATAAATAAAACAATAAATAGTGTTGCATCTTTCCTCTTATCCCCTCCCTTTATAAAAACACAAAGTCCTCAGAGCTGGGGCGTTTGGCCCTGAGGAGCCGCCCTGTGCGAGGGAGCTGGAGTGTGGGCTGGGAGAGCTGGGAGCAGAAGTCGTCCAGGCTGTGGTCCTGAGCATGGCTCTCGGCCAGGGTGAACATGGGGTACTGCTCCGTGGCTGAGGAGGAGCTGAGGACCCTGGTCAGCTCTGGGCAGAGTGTCTCAAACTCCTTCCTGTCTCCAGCATAGAAGCCCACAGTACAGCTTGGGTCCATCTTGGCGAAGGCCATCTTGCGGGGCGAGGTGCAGTGGAAGGACTCCAGGGGGAAGTCAGCCTGGCTGACATCCACAGTGGGCTGGCAGTAGTGAGGGTCCAGGTACAGCAGGAAGTCATCTTGGTAGCCAACAAAGTACAGTGAGTGTCGTGGTTTCCCACCCATGATGCCCAGGCACAGCTGGCAGCGCAGTAGCTCCTTCATGCAGGGCACATACATGGGGTCGAGAGTCTCACCACCCAGTCGCACGGGCACCAGGATGACCACAGACTTCCACTCGGCTGTGGGGTCTGGCCTGGCCACCAGGTGTGCCACATCCGCCTTGTACACTGTGCAGCCCTGAGAAACATACACCACCAGGCGGGTGACCTCGGAGCAGCTCTCCACGGCTTTCCTGAGGATGTGTGCCACCAGCGATGGCCCATACCAGTCACCTGCCTTCTTGCCTGAGCTCTACCCAAGCTCCACCAGCCCGTGTAGGCCAAAGGGGGCCCGGGGGTGGTCGGCGAACCAGGACACAATCTGCCGTTGCCGGCGTTCCTGTTCCAGCTCAGGGGCACCCTGGGCCCAGCGTGGGGGCATCCAGTGGGCAGGCCCATGGTACCGGCTGGGAGAGGCTGACCCTGACAGCTCAGGGGGGCCCAGGCCCGTGCCCGGGGCCCATGTCCAGTCTCTGGGCAGGAAATGCAGCAGCAGGCCCTGTGCCAGCATCATCTGGCCGCTGCATAACATGCACCCCAAGCCACAGTCCGAGGTCAGGCAGCCCCCAGGAAGGGGCGGGAAGTCCCGGCAGAATGTGAGCCACAGGCGGGACACAAAGTCCCGCTGGAAACGCTGTATGTCACCCTCGCCCTCGAAACGGTAGCGGCAGCCACAGAGATGGATGCTGGAGATCTTGCTAAAGCTGGTCCGGCTTTTAACCACCCGACCGTACTTGACGTTGTTCCAGGCTGTCAGGAACTTGGCCTTGAACTTGTCCACTTCGTCCGGCTCACTCCGGCCAGCCCCGGGAGAGCCAAGAGCGGGGCCGCTGGCTCCGGAGGGCCCCAGGCCGTTGGGGTCTGGGCCTCGGGCCGGCGGCGCGCGTCCTCCGGGCTGCTGCTCCGGTACTGCGCGGCGGCCGGCAACACTGAGTTCATGGACGCGCCGGGAGGGCAGACCGAGGGCCCGGGTGGGGGGCTGCGGCCGCTGCCCCCCAAGGGCGACCCGCAGCCGGTTCACGGGGCCCGGGGAAGGCGCTACTCGGCCCCCGTCCCTAGGGTCCCGGGCCGGCAACAGCCGCCGCCGTTGCTGCCGTAGCCATCGCCGTCTTAGCGGGCGTGAAATTCTTTTTGATATAGACAGGAGATAGGGAAATACTGGGCAGAAGAGGGCAGTTCCCTGGCATAGGCCCCACCCCCAAGCCTGGAAACCTGTGGCAATAAATGGGAACAGGCATTCCTGTTTTTGCACCCAAATGTTGCACTTTTGGCCCATGACACCTCCCTATCCTGTACCCATATAAACCCCAAACCCTAGGCTCCACAAGCAGGTGAGCAGACAAATGAACAGAAGAGCAGAGAAATAGAAGAGTGGTGCACCAGAAAAGGAGAGAAGAGAAGGAGCGTTTTAATTTTGAGAGGAGTTTGGCTTGGGACGTTCAGTGAGGAGATCGGCCACGGGACAGCTGAACTCCAAGGGAAGATCATCTTCCTACTCCATCCCCTTTCCAGCCCCCATCCATCCCACTGAGTGCCACCGCTGTCACCCAGTAAAATCCCTGCATTCACCATCCTTCAAGTCCATGTGTGACCTGATTCTTCCTGGACACCAGACAAGAACCTGGGTACGTGTGTGGATACCTGGGTGCCAAGAGGACACTGAGATGGTTAACACTTAAGCTATCTGCAGATGGCAGAGCTAAAAAAGCACTGTAGCATGCCCACTGGGGCTTCAAGAGTCACAGGCACACACCCCTAGACGCCACTGTGGGGCTGGAGCTCAAAAGTGCTCATCCTGGCTCCTGCACCTGCCCACCTGCATGCTCCTCCTCCTGTAAGGGGTTTGAGCAGCGGTGGAGGCAGAACAGACAAGCCACACCCCTGTGGCACATCCTGCGAGGGCATCAGGGAACTCTCCCATTTCATTTTGACTGAGTTTTGATGTAAGGAGACTGAAGCAGGCAGGACAGCCTGAAAATCTCCTCCTGCCATGGGTGAGTGAACAGATTCCTCCTGGATATGAGGGAATCAGATGGGCAGGGTCTAGACCTTCTGCTGGTCAGCATAATTGGGCTCATGGCATCATAGTGTGGGAAACTACCAGTCTGTCAGTTCCAGTCACATATATAAAGCATTAAGCACAGTGCTTGGCACATAGTAGGCTATCAGGAAATGGTAGGCAGCTATGAGTAATGTTATGTTACTAAATGTCAACAAAAAGAGTCAAACTCTGTAAAATATTTGAAAAGATATATTCTGAGCCAAATATGAGTGACCAATGGCCTGTGACACAGCCCTCAGGAGATCCTGAGAACATGTGCCCAAGGTGGCTGGGCTACAACTTGGTTTTATACATTTTAGGGAGACATAAGGCATCAATCAATACATGTAAGAGGTACATTGGTTCATCTAGAAAGATGGGACAACTGGCAAGGGTGGGGGCTTCCAGGCCATAGATAGATTCAAAGATTTTCTGATTGGCAATTGGTTGAAGGAGTTATTATCTAAAGACCCAGAATCAATTGAAAGAAATACCTGGGTTATGATAAGGGGTTGTGGAGACTGAGGTTTTATCACGCAGATGAAGCCTCCAGGTAGAGCAGGTTTTAGAGAGAATAGAGTGTAAATGTTTCTATCAGACTTAAAGAGTCTGTTCTGTTAGTAATCCCAAAAGGGAGGGTATCATGAGGTGTGTCCAACTTCCCCTTCCCATCATGGCCTGAACTAGTTTTCCAGGTTAATTTTGGAATGGCCTTGGCCGAGAGGAGGGGTCCATTCAGATGGTTGGGGGGCTTAGAATTTTATTTTTGGTTTACATAAGAGAGATCTCGATGAGAAGAATGAACCACTCAGGCTGAGGGAATAGGGGAGGAGGGTGAGACACTGTTACACCCCATCACCTTTGCCAGGTGTCAGGCCTCAGTGGCTGGCACCTTGGGCAGGATGGGAATGGTCTGTGGGAGGAAGCCCAGAATTATTCCTATACTTTCGCCTATAGGGGGTGTCACCCCCTGTTTTATTGCCCAGAAGCACAGTTAAGAGAGGCTAAGCATTGCCTAAGTCCTCAAAGTGGGAGCTTTAGAGCCTTAGAATCTTGGAAGGATCCCAGAAGCCATCCACCTGTGGTTTGGTAACCTGCGATTACCAAACATTTTAAAGCAGTAAAGCCCTTCTTCCCTTTTTTCTTCAATAAAATTTAGATGATATCCTGATACATAAAACAAATAAAGTGGCATTTTTCTAATAAGGTATATTTGCAAGTGGAAATGTATTTTGTTGATTTGTGTTAGCATCAGTCAGTGAGAACAGTAAAACTATTTTGAAAAATCCAAAAACTCATAATTGAAGCTATGGAAGCTGGTTTCAATCTCCCATCAGATCTGGCAGTCATAAAATTCAAATCAAAGTGCAAATGGAATCCAAGAAGACACTCAGCATTCCTCAAATCTAACTCATTGTATTAGTCATGGTCTCAGCAGGAAACAGTTTGCAATCTCAAACTGAGGGACTTTAAGGAAGGTCTAAACTTACTAAACCATCCACAAAGGCAGGAATAGGGAACCACACAGGATGCTATAATAACCCAGGGCTAGTTGTTACCCTCCTGGGCTGAGGGGCCTGGCAAGGGACCCATTACCAGAAGCTGAATGGGGACAGACAGGGCTGCCTCGAGAGAGCAGGGAACTTCAGGAGAGGGACATTGCTACTCCCAGGAGATCCCGCAGGAAAAGAGCAGGGGGCAGATGAATACCCCACCCTCACTCCTGGGATTCCCTCCTAATCTCTTCCTGGGAGTCCCTGATGGCAAACTGGAAGCCACAGGGCAAAAGAGCCCTGTGATGTCATTCCTACAGGTCAGCCTCCGCGGACAGAAAGTAGGTTGCAAAAGGTGGAGAGTGAAGCTCGAGGAGCCAGAGGACTGCTCCACCCCGCAAATACACCCCTTCCCCTGTTTTAAAGTGAGCGAGAATGAAGGCTCAGAGAGTTCAGATGACTTTCCCAGGGTTACAAGGTTAGAAGCAATGGTAGGAAGCCAAGTGCTCCAATCTCAGCTGAGCCCTCTTTCCACTGTGCTTTTTCATCGCCGTGAGCTGAGGACTACTGTAGATATGGAAATGGTAATGTCATCCAGTGCATTTTTGGATCTAGAGTTAAAGGAGTAGGCTTAGCCTAGTCCAGTAATTTCCTTTATTAGGGTCAACTATGGTCCACCGTTGCTGTGTAGCCCAGTGACTTTGCAAGTCGAAAGAGAAAGCATAGCTATTTAGGGGACTAAGACATCAAGAAGCTCTTTGGCTTTCTGTCCCACACTCGCAGGTCAAACACTTTCTCAGAAAGGGCAGGAAGAATGTCAGCCAAACAATGTAAGGGATTGTGTGGATCATGGGTGCTAATTCTGACCCAGAAATATCCAAGAGGACCCACTTCTGCAAAGGCTGAACAGCTGCAGAGAATTCTTGGATCGCTGGTGACATTTGTGCTGTATTCAGCATGCTCCCCAAAGATTCTGCCCTTTGCCTGCTTCTTTTTTTTTTTTTTGAGACAGAGTCTGGCTCTTTCACCCAGGCTGGAGTGCAGTGGCGCAATCTCGGCTCACTGCAGGCTCTGCCCCCCCCCGGGGTTCACGCCATTCTCCTGCCTCAGCCTCCCGCGTAGCTGGGACTACAGGCACCCGCCACCTTGCCCGGCTAATTTTTTGTATTTTTTTGTAGAGACGGGGTTTCACCGTGTTAGCCAGGATGGTCTCGATCTCCTGACCTTGTGATCCGCCCGCCTCGGCCTCCCAAAGTGCTGGGATTACAGGCGTGAGCCACCGCGCCCGGCCCCTTTGCCTGCTTCTTATAGAACTTTGGCTTAAAAGGATCTTGTCTAAAAGGACATGTCCCTTAAGATGGTGGATCATAACTGGTACCTAGTGCTCTTGCTATGGTTTGGGGAAATTAGTGGCAAGGATCCTTGCCTCCATGAACTCAAAGTCATTTGCAGTTTGAAGCAGCTTTTGGATGGCTTGTGTGAGAGTCTTATGACTCCTTCAACTTGGAAACAGCAGACATGCAAACTTTGTGGTGAGATACTGTTTACTTATGGATGGTTTAGGACATAAGAGTCAGCTCACAAAGAAAACACACAAGCCAGAGTCTCTGTAAGCCCTAAGCATCCTGGGTGTTCTTTTGCCACGAGTAACCGCCACATGGCTACTTCTCATCTAGCCGGCCAGTGATATTCCCCTTCTCCATGGTTGCCGCCTCCCTGTATTGCTGGTTGCCTCCTTGAGCTTATCCATGTCCTGCCTGCCTTGTCAAAAGCTGTTTACTTAGTCATGGTTGACATAAACTCTGTGCATTTTTCTTTCATAAACTGTGAGGACACTTGGGTAACCTTGGTATCCCAGGCAACTGTGGGTTCATTCTGACCTGCTCTTCCTCTCCTCTCTTCTAAAGCAGGAGCTCAGGTTCCCTTTCCTAGTTTTTCAGATGAAATAGCACCAATCTGTAGCTTGGACAAAGCTGGTTCTTTCTTGTTCAGTTCTGTAGTCAGCAGGGTCAATACCATTCACTTACAATGCGTGGTTCTAATAGGACTATGCCCTCCAGGGGCCTTGTTTTAACCTAGAAAATGATGTGACTTCCCTATTGTCTAGGATCAGGATGCAATACTACAGTAAGCCATTTACACTTAAGTGGACTTGACCACCAAACTATTCTCTACAGAAAACTTTTTTTTTTTTTTTTTTTTTGAGATATAGTCTCATTTTGTTGCCCAGGCTGGAGGGCAGTGGTGCGATCTCGGCTCACTGCAACCTCTTCCTCAGGTGATCTGCCCACCTTGGCCTCCCAAAGTGCTGGGATTACAGGCATGAGCCATCACACCTGGCCAATTTTTTGGTTTTGAAAGACCTCCTTACATATAGGCATCACTTAAAAGTTATTCCCACAGGATGACTCTCCTAGTACAGCATCATTCCAATGCTTCAGTTCTACCCAAGATCTAGCCTATAATAAATCCGCACAGTGCAATG
Source organism: Hylobates moloch (assembly GCF_009828535.3). Lineage (NCBI taxonomy): Eukaryota > Metazoa > Chordata > Mammalia > Primates > Hylobatidae > Hylobates > Hylobates moloch. Next base: position 158,767,817 of record NW_026652279.1, read on the forward strand.
TTAAAACAAAAGGCCATGCAGTGTCTCACAGTCTCAGCAGGAATATCAGGTAGGAGCATCAGAGTTTTGCACATGTCGCTATAGCTGAAATAGGCAATTTGGTCTTGTTTACATATGCCAGGGAAGGAAAAGGGTGGCCAAGTCTGCGTCTTTGCTGTAAAATGTACATACATTCTTTCACTTGATTTAAAAATCATGAAAAAACTCTTTTTTTTTGAAACAGTCTCCCTCTGTGCCCAGGCTGGAGTGCAGGGCATGATCTCGGCTCACTGTAATCTCTGCCTCTCGGGTTCAAGCAATTCTCATGCCTCAGCCTCTGGAGTAGGTGGGACCATAGGTGCGCACCACCATGCACAGCTAATTTTTGTATTTTTAGTAGAGACAGGGTTTCACCATGTTGGCCAGGATGGTCTCGATCTCTTGACCTCGTGATCCGCCCGCCTCGGCCTCCCAAAGTGCTGGGATTACAGGCATAAGCCACTGTGCCTAGTGAAATCTCTTAATAATACAGTTTATACTGAGTCCTTCTCATAGACTCATTAGTCACTCTTCCTTGCTATCTGCGAACCTAAACCCTTATTTAATTCTGATGAATAAATATAAATAGCACTCTATACTATAATTACATCTATATTTTAAATATTTTAATTCTATTTTTTTTTTGGCTAAGACCCTTTAGTGAATGTCTTTTTTTCACTTAAAAGTATGCAATTTCTTTCCCAGCTTCTCCAAATTAGCAAATGTTAAATAGTGCATTGTTAATAGGAGGTTTGACCTATCTATTCAGCTGTGCTGTAATTTTGTGAATAGGGCTAGGATTTAGGAATAAATTTTTGATTGTTTGGTATGTAGTAATAGTTAAGTAATAATTTTCTTCAAAAGGCAGATTTCCTGGCTAATGAGTGACTTTTCTAACCTAGCTTACTTTGAAAAAATATACATTTATTTTAGAAGAGTTTTACATTTACAGAAAAATTACAAATACAGTACAGAGTTCCTATATATCCTACCCCAAGCTTCCTCCATGACTAGCATCTTACATTCGTATGGCACATCTGTCGCGATTAGTGAAGCAATATCAATATATTATTATTACCTAAAATTCATACTTTATTCATATTTCCTTCATTTTTACCTAATGTTCTTTTTCTGTTCCACGGTCTCACCCAGAATACCATATTACTTTTAGTCATCATACTCTCTTAGGCTCTTCTTGGCTGTGACAGTTTCTCAGATTTTCCTTTTGAAATGGCCTCATTGTCTGGAATAGCACCTGAGATTCACTGTCTCATGTCCATGGAGAACAAGGGCACAGTCACACAAAGAGTGAGGTTGAGAGCAGAAGTTTAATAAGCGAAAGAAAGAGAAGAGCTCTCTGCTGCAGAGTGGGGTCCTGGAAAACGGGTTGCTGGATCTGTGGTGAAATGCAGCGGGTTTTATAGATGAGCTGGTAAGGAGGAAGACTGGTTAGACCAGGTGTGCCATTTGCATAGGACATGAATATCTGGTAGCCCCCACTCTAATCTTTTATTATGGAGGTAGGTTCTCTGACTGAGCTGCGCCATTTTTTTTATTACTGTACACGTGGTAACAAACAAATGGAAGATGGAGCCTCCATGTTGGACACTCCTGGCTCCCAGGTAGCTGTTTTCTATTGGCACAGCTGCTGGCATTCTCCTGTGAATGCTGGCATCCACCTTGCTTATCTATGTTTGCAGCTCGATTTTTCAGGCTGCTCTTTGTTAGGAAAAAAATAATTTCTTGGGCTGCTTTTTGTTAGAAGGGAAGCTCTGCCGAGGACTCTTTTGCCCTACTATCTGCCTAAATAATTTCTTTCTACCTCCTGTATCACTTGTTTTTGTTGACCTTGACAATTTTGAGAAGTACTCGTCAGGTATTTTGTAGAACTGGGATTCTGGGCAGAGTATGTACAGGTATTTTTGGAATTCTGCAGAGGAGACTCGTCTCTTCTCCCCATTTATTTATTTATTCAGTCACTTATTTATGCCATTATAGACTTGTGGATACTTATTTTGTGTTTTGTGTTATAATCTACTACTACTTAATATTGTTGCTCAAATCGTTCTACCTTCAGGCACAGAGAACTCTTTCACTTAGTTCCTGTATCACTTTGATATACCCACATCCTTGTGGAGTTTTAACATTTTTCTTTACTTTTTTGAGCACTTTCTTGATTTCAGGCACTATAAGATGCTCCAGTTGAGATAGCCAAGTATAAAGGAGACCCCGGAGAATCTCCAACTGGCCGCACTGGGAGAATGGGGTGGAGCCAAGGAAGTTTGCGCCGTTTGCAGGGAGGAGGAGCCTGGCCCCTCCTGTTCCTGTGTGGAAACCTGGGATTCAATCGGTGAGGTGGAGAGCCAGCCTGTTAGCAGGACTTCATCTCACTTTGCTGTGTTGTTCTAACTTCTTCCTTTTCACCCAATAATTCCATTCACCCTCACCTTTCAAAGTGTCTACGAGCCTATTCTTTCCTGATCTTGTGATAAGAAACCGTTTTTTTCTCCAACACAGTCCTATTTTGTATATTTCCTGCTCTAGCCTGAGATTCAGCCATTTCTCCAAGGACCCTTGGTTCCCTTTATTGGAGAATGGCATTAGAGACAAAGATCTGGGCATTAGGTGTGCTTGTGGCTGCAGGGGTGTCATTACTAATTGGCCCTCTTAGCTGACGGAGCAAAAAGATACGTGAAAGGAAAATAAATCTCGGGACTCCCAAATCACTAAGCCAAAGGGAAATGTCAAGCTGGGAACTGTGTCAGGCAAACCTGCCTCCTGTTTTATTCTGTTGAATTTCACCCTGGCAATGTAAGTTGATAGCTCATCTTCACAAGTATGGGAAAAGGACAGAACTCAAAGTCATCCCTCTGCTCGCCAAATGCCTATCTGATTGTGTCTTCGGCCCTATTGTTTATTTTACCTTATGTAAAAATGCAGATTCACAGAGCCAGACCTCTACCTTGCCCCCGACCTGTAAATTTTGTATTTGGTGAAAGGCTGATCAAAAGCTCAAAAGAATGCAACCCTTTGTCTCCTATCTACCTACACCTTTAAAAAATTTCTTCCTCTCTCCCCAATATCTGCCCTTTTCCCTTTAAATATTACAACTTTCAAAATTATCTTTGGAGAAAGTCACAGACCCAGTCTCCCAGGTGTGTGTCCTTATCCTCGGCAAAATAAACTTCTAAACTGATTGAGACATGTCTCAGATACTTTTTGGTTTACAGATATATAAGCCATGTGTTTACAGACATTCAAACTGCCATTGAAAAATTCTGAGAAAATTATGACGAGTGTAAGAGATTTGACCTAACCAACTCCATCTTGCTTCTAACCCCCGAGCTGCCCTTGTTCATTCCCGGGCATAGGCTGAACTAACTTTGGGAGGAACTTAGCTTATAGTTTAACTTTGAAACAAAGACAATAACAGCCCTTCCAGAACAAACCCCCTTCCTACCTGAGGACTAGACTGGCTTTGTAGGACTAACAAATTATCCACAGGATTAGAAATTATGATTTAGGAGTCATGCAGCTGGAGGCTAAAAATTCTGACCCTCTCCAAATTGCTCCTGAGGATAATATCACTATTGTGAAACCTAAGATCAGTGCTTGAGATATTTTGCAGCCCCCGTACTTGATGGATAGGCTGACGCCACCCAGATGGATAAACTGGCTCATCTGGTCTTGTGGCCCCCACTCAGGAACTGACTCAGTGCGAGAGAGGACAGCTTCAACCCAACCAATCAGCAATCCCAGCTCACTGCCCCCTACCCACCAAATTGGTCTTAAAAACCCCAATCCCTGAGTTTTTTGGGAGACTGATTTGAGTTACAATAAAACTCCAGTCTCTGTACAGCCAGCACTGCATGAATTAAACTCTTTCTATATTTCAATTCTCCTGTCTTGATAAATTGGCTCTGTCTAGGCAGTGGGCAAAGAGAACCCATCAGGCGGTTATAAATTTAGAAATATTTCTATATATAATCATCTGTACCTATATTAAGCTAATTATGAGTTCATACTGATGTCTTTAGCTCTAACCCATTACCACATGAATCATTCTAGCCACCTCCCCTTGCTTATCTGTAAACTGCTGCTCCAATAGTGAGAAATCTGGCTTCTGCCATCTGCCATCCATTTCTTTCTCTTTTCTTAGAGAGAGGGTCGCTCTCTATTGTCCAGGCTGAAGTGCATTGGTGTGATTATAGTTCACTGTAACCTCAAACTCCTGGGCTCAAGCGATCCTCCTGCCTCAGCCTCCCAAGTAGCTGGGCCTACAGGTGTGTGCCACCATGTCTGGCTAGGTTTAAAATGTTTTGTAGAGACGAAACCGCATTATGTTGCCCAGCCTAGTCTTGAACTCCTGGCCTCACGCAATTCTCCCACCTCGGCCTCCCAAAGGTCTGGGATTATAGATGTGAGCCACTGTGTCTGGACTGTCATCCATTTTCTTAATTGTTGAATTCCAGAATACAGGTACAGTGGTTTCAGAATTGTTAACCTGTACCCTCATGTAAATCTACATTATCACCCAAAGTACAGTCTTATATACAGTTCTATTTGTCTTTAGTCTCATAGACTGGTCATTTCTAAAGTTACTTAGGTCAGCACCTGATGTGGTTTGGATCTATGTCCCCACGTCACTCTCATGTTAAATTGTAATCCCCAATGTTGGAGGTGAGGCTTGGTGGGAGGTGATTGAAACATGGGGGCAGTTTCTCACGCGTGGTTTAATACCATCCTCCTTGGTGCTGTTTTCATGATAATGAGTGAGTTCTTGTGAGATCTGGTGCTTAAAAAGTATATGGCACCTTCCCCCCAACTTTGTCCTGTGCCAGCCATGTGAAGTGTCTTGCTCTGCCTTTGCCTTCTGCCATGATTGTAAGTTCCCTGAGGCCTCCCCAGAAGCAGAAGCTGCTACGCTTCCTGTACAGCCTGCAGAACCATGAGCCACTTAAACCTCTTTTCTTCATAAGTTACCCAGTCTTGGGTATTTCTTTGTAGCAGTGTGAGAATGAACTAATACATACCCTTTCCCTTTACCCTTTCAGTTGTGTTGTTTCCTACACATGTAATAGAGTCGGATTGTTTTGTTACATTGTGCATACCATCCTGGGATTCCCCTATATGATTATTTAAAAATTTGCTTACATTAAGGTTCATTCCTTGTGTTGTAAATTTCTATGGATTTTGACAAATGTATAGTGTTATGTATCCACCATTGCAATATTATATAGAATAGTTTTATTGCACTAAAATATTCCCACACACTTCACCTAATTCAACCTTTCTCTCTCCCTAATCTGCAGGCAACCATAAATTTGTTTACTGTCTTTATAGTTTTGCCTTTTCCACAATTTCATACAAGTGTAATCACATAGTATCCAGCCTTTTCAGGGTGGCATCTTTTACTTACCAATATGTATTTAAGATTCATCTATTTCTTGGCATGGCTTGATAGTGCATTTCTTCTTAATCACTGAATAGTATTTTATTGCATGGATACCACAGTTTGTCTATTCATCTATTGAAGGACAGCTTGGTTGCTCCCAGTTTCTGGCAATTATGAATAAAGCTGCTATAAACATTCACGTGCAAGTTTTGGTGTGAACATAAACTTTCAAATTAGTTAGGTAAACACTTAAGGAGCTCAATGATGGATCAAATTGTAAGACTCTATTTAACTTTGTAAGGAGCTGCCAAACTGTCTTTCAAAGTGTCTGTACCATTTTGTGTTCCCATCAGAAATGAATGAGGGTTTCTGTTGCTCCATATCTTCACCAGAAATTGGTATTGCCAGTGTTTTAAATTTTAGCCCTTCTAATTGATATGTAATGCCTAGCTGGCCTTAAAAAATTTTGGAATATATAATAGCTCTCTTAACTGGTCTCCACTTAATGGTCTTGACTTCCACTTAAGGGACTCATGGATCAAACAATATTCTTCACGCTTCCTTTAAAACACAGATGGCTGCTCCGTGTGCTGTTGCCTCGTGAGATGATGCTGAGTTCTCTCTGCTTTGCCTGTGCCGCTAAGCCCCCATCAGTAGAGATGATATGCTTACCAAGGTCAGTTTTGTTTTTGTATGTTTAGGCCAGACATATTTGTTATTGTAATTATGTAATTGATTGAAATATTAACCTATAAAATATAAAGGTGAAATGAGATTTTTTTAGCTGTAAAAACTTAATGGTCTTCATTTCATCTGGCTGGCTCCTTTCCACTTAATTCAGATGATTGTATGCTTTATTTGCAAAAAGCTCTGGGTATGTATTTCAGGTATATCAATAAGGATAATACCCACATCACTCTATTTTTCATCTTCCCAAGAATATTTCTGTTGCAACTGATGCTTTTTTTTTTTTTTTTCAAAATCCTTGGGGGAAGATTTAATGCAGTATAAGTATAGTGTGCTAATGCATATTGATTTACACCTTTGACACCACTCACAGAGTAAAAGCTAAAACCACCTTTGTTTTAAGAACTGGTTTACAAATGTTATAGCAAACTAAATATGGCCTGAGAAGGGCTCTGTACTTCTATATCTGAGTCCTTGTTGACGAACTGTAACCTAGCTTAATAGGCAGACAAGGTCGGGCATGGTGGCTCACACCTGTAATCCCAGCACTTTGGGAGGCCGAGGCAGGTGGATCATGAGGTCAGGAGTTTGAGACCAGCCTGGCCAACAGGTGAAACCCCATCTCTACAAAAATGCAAAAATTAACCAGGCATGGTAGCACACTTCTGTAGTCCCAGTTACTTGGGAGGCTGAAGCAGAAGAATCGTTTGAACCTGGGAGGCGGAGGTTGTGGTGAGCCAAGATCATGCCACTGCACTCCAGCCTGGACAACAGAGCAAGACTCCATCTCAAAAAAAAAAAAAAAAAAAAAAAAAAAAAAGAAGCTATAGTACTTGCATCCTGGGTGCCTAAAAAATATTTGTATGGAGGCCAAGTGCAGTGGCTCACGCCTGTAATCCCAGCACTTTGGGAGGCTGAGGCAGGTGGATAGCTTGAGGCCAGGAGTTAAAGACCAGCCTGGACAACAAGGTGAAACACCTTCTCTACCAAAAATACAAAAATTAGCTGGGCGTGATGGCACATGCCTAAAATCCCAGCTACTCGCAAGGCTGAGGCAGGAGAACTGCTTGAACCTGGAAGGTGGAGGTTGCAGTGAGCGGAGATTACGCCACTGCACTCTAGCCTGGCAACAGAGCAAGACTCCATCTCAAAAAAAAAAAAAATTTTCCAGCCAGGCGTGGTGGCTTATTCCTGTAATCGCAGTACTTTGGGAGGCTGAAGCAGGCAGATCACCTGAGGTCAGGAGTTCGAGACCAGCCTGGCCAACATGGTGAAGCTCCATCTCTACTAAAAATACAAGAAATTAGCTGGGCGTGGTGGCGGGCACCTGTAATCCTAGCTCCTTGGCAAGCTGAGGCAGGAGAATCGCCTAAACCCAGGAGGCAGACGTTGCAGTGAGCCGAGATTACACCGTTGCACTCCAGCCTGGGCAACAAGAGCGAAACTCCATCTCAAAAAAAAAAAAAAAAAAGATAATTATTTTCCACCTTAAGACAATAAACCAACCAATGACTAGTCTCCATTGTGCTGGAAAACAGGACTTTTATAATAAATTAATTTTTTAACAATAAGTGAGATTATGGGGTGGGCACAGAAATGTAACGCCAAATTTAAAATGTCAGCAATTAAAGACCAGAACTAGAGATGAAATCTGTTTGACAACTCTGATGTGTTGGAGACGGATAGGGACTATTTTTTCACTCTTTGTATTTATAATTCTATAATAGAAATGAATGTTCTTGTCAAACAGAAGCCTCTCTTGCTGGAGGAGTGAGCTTGAGCGGCTCCTGGGCATGAACAGAAAGCCCAACCCAGAGGGCTTAGCTACTTTGAGCTGCTTTGGTCTGGCTGTTGGTCTTCCAGGTCCGAGCACACCATGTGAAAGGCAGTACGTCTGTCATTACTCATCGTCATTTTTCCCTAAATCTGCTATAATTCACAGTGATCACTTAATTTGAGCAGTTACATAATTTTTAGTTACCTTTTTTACTGTTCTGTATTTTAAAAAATTCTAAAGGGGGAATTTTTATTTTAGTAGTCAGAAAATAAGTTATTATAATAATAAAAAATAACCTTTATGGATTTTGAAATGCTTTACTGTTTGCAAGATACTTTGATAACTGCCATCCTCAGTGACTGTCACAACCACCTCTCTGATCTCTGTAATGTATCCACTTGCAGGTGGACTTTGGTCCTTGTCTTATTGTCTTCTGCCCACCAGAAGTCCTGCTCCACAGTTCTCCAGCCCCCTCAAACCTGGGGGCCTTCACCTCAACTCCAGTTCTGTCACCGTCTTCTGGGGAATACACACGGTCACTGAGTCTCAGTCAGTTATGGCTCAGAAACACTTTTAAGGTTATGAATCCTCTCTCAGGGAGAAAATGATCTTTCAGACCTCACTTGATATTTCCCCAAAAGTTGCAAGGGGTTTGCAAACCCCTGGGAGCCCATCCATTTGCCCCTGCCTGGCCTGAAACTTCTCTACCCCTGGAATCTTGGTCCTAACCTGTCATTCTGAGCCACAACTTATCCTTCCAACGCCCTCCCTCCTTTGCAACCACAACACCTTTTCTTTGATCTCATCAACACTTCCAGGCCCTAATTTCCCATCAGTCTATCAGAACCCACCTGTAGTAATGTCTTTTCCTAAGTAGCTCACACACCACAGTCCAACATTCCAACTTCTTTTCTCTCCCCTTTCTTTTTTTTTCTTTTCTTCTTTTGAGACTGAGTCTCACTCTGTCACCCAGGCTGGAGTGCAGTGGCACAATTTCGGCTCACTGCAACCTCCGCCTCCTGGGTTCCAGCGATTCTCCTGCCTCAGCCTCCTGAGTAGCTGCGACTACAAGCGTGCGCCACCACACCTGGCTAATTTTTGTATTTTTAGTAGAGATGGGGTTTCACCATCTTGGCCAGGATAGTTTCGATTTCTTGACCTTGTGATCCGCCTGACTCGGCCTCCCAGAGTGCTGGGATTACAGGTGTGAGCCACTGTGCCCGGCCATCTCCCCTTTCTTTATATTTAGCCATCAAGAAAACTCTAATCCTGGATCTAAACCACTGTTCCCCTTGTCCTTTCTTACCCTTGCACCTCCCAGTCCTGCTGGGGAAAGTCAGACAACTGATAACAGTTTGCCATTATACACGTATCATCTCCAACTTCATCTACACCTTAACACTACCCAGCCGCCCCCACTATGAACCCAGCACCTGTTTCCAATGCCTTCGCCCTCCTCAAACTCCCCCACACCCTCCTGGTGCTCAGTCATGACCTTGCCCTCTACAGATTCAAAACGCTCTTCAAGACCTTTCCATCACAGCTCCTGCAGCCTCTACTTCTTTCCATTTGCAAGCCTTCAGGATACTGTAGGAGCCCCTTGGAGCAGCGATTTTCAGTGTTTCCTGGACCAGTGGCATCAGCAGCACCTGAAAACTTGTTATAAATATTGTTCTCATGCCCTGTCTAGATCTACTGAATCAGGGACTCTGGGAGTGGGTCCCAGCCCCCCGAGTTTTAACAAGTCCTCCGGGTAATTCTGATGCACATTAAACTAGTGGGGGAACAATTGCCTTAAAATAAAATGCAGCCTCTGCCTATTTCTTTAACCTTCTGCCTTGTCCCATGGCCAACTCCTCCATTCGATGGTACTCTAACCATGCAGAACTGTGGTACTAATCATTCTCCAATCTGATTAAGTTTCCTCCTGGCTCAGGGATTTGTAAAAGCTGCTACCTCAGCTTGGGAATCACTACTGCTATTTATTATTCCCCTCACCCCTTGTTTCCCAACATGACAAGCTTCTGGGGCTTCCTTCCTCCTAGAGTTAAACTCTGGATGTGAAGACAGACTGGGATGTGTGCTCTAACATTATCAGCAGAGGCCTCTGGGACTCCAGGACTAGTGAAATGGAAGAGTTTCCTGACCCCCTCGAGGGACTTGTGACAGGGGTGTGGGCTCGTTTGCTCTTGCACTCAAACCCCTTATGGAGGGGGAGCACACACATGGGCAGGTGCAGGAGCTGGGGCAAGTGCTTTTGGCCTCCGGCCCCATTGTAGCGTCTAGGGGTGTGTTACAATTAATGCTGTTTTAGCAGTTGCTGTCTGTGAATGGGTTATACAGTATAGAAAAGGAATCATAGGATTCTATATTTTGAAGCTTCACAGATACTTACTATGTGGCATTTTCCAATTTGTCTTAAAATGTTGCTTTTGTATTATGACACTTTCCTGGATTACTT